>NC_140219.1:38232881-38295381 GCF_951802725.1 Rutilus rutilus
ACTTTCAACATGCTTTTGACAAAAGTGGGGGGGTTACTTTTAACTACAGTAAAGAAAAAATAGTTTGTATATTGTTCTCATCAAGCCGGACAACTTTCTAATTTACATTCAATAGCTCTGGCCATCAGGAAGTCAGATATTTTGGTCTGAATGTGAATTTTTTTGCAAAATCAGCCTCTGAATTTTTAGCCACTCCTCTTAAACTATTTATTTTATTCGTACCAAACTTTTTCAACATGATGAAACTACATTAAATATGCTAAATTGTGAATGGATAAAAAATATCTCAAACGGTTTTGCTATGGCGAGGGATTAAAGTAAAAATCTTCTAAAAATGTAATTATATACCATTTATTTCTATATAAAAGTATACAAATATCACAACTAAACCCATTTTATTCTGTTTTTGCAATTCAAGAAGAATGAAAAAGTTAAAAACAGGCTATTTAGTGCTATTTGGTTCAACAAAAAAGCAAACATAGGGCTATACTGCCCTCTTGTGTCCAAAAGGACATCAAAATAGTATATAAAACTTTTTACCAGGTAGGCCAATATTGTATTTAAATATACATTTATTAGGTATGTGTCTGAGGATATTTTCCCACCGGTTAATCGACGTGTGACACGAGTGGGTGCTTTTAAATCGCTAATATAATAGTGAAAGAAAAATAATGATAATGTTGCACACACAAATCACACACATGTGGGAAAGAATGATGCTTTTAAACAACACTAAACCGCCATTAGGTGTCGCCAGGCATCCATCTTAATAAGCGAGTCATTGATTCATTCGTTCAAACGATTCGTTCGAATGAGTCGATCATGATTAAGACAGATGTTTATGGATTGATCATTCAATCTTTGAGTCAACCGATTCGTTAAAAATGCTGAATCGTTCAGTTATGAGAAAACACGTGATGCGTGATGGTTCTGCCGTGATCTTTGTTTAACTATTTTCGCTGCTGAAACAGAACAAAAACAGTCAACATTGCATCTAAAATGTAAAAGACTTAATTGTAACTGTTTATTAACCTGTTGTATGAAATCTAGGGGTGGGAGAAAAAATTGATTCTTAGATGCATCGCGATGCGGACGTGGACGATTCTGAATCGATTCACAAATGTCAAAAAATCGATTCTCTAAAAAAATATTTTTCTAATAACGTAATATTGACGGAAGGCAAAAGGCGGAACTCTAAGCGGACGTGCGTGCAGTCTGTGGCGCGCACATAACAGAGAAGTTTCTTCTGCTCACCAAGGCTGCATTTATTTGATTAAAAATACAAACAAAAACAGTAATATTGTAAAATAGTATTCCAATTTAAAACAGCTGCTTTCTATTTTAATATATTTTAAACTGTTATTTATTCCTGTGATCAAAGCTGAGTTTTCAGCATCATTACTCCAGTCGTCACTGTCACATGATCCTTCAGAAATTATTCTAATATGATGATTGATACTCAAGAAACATTCATTATTATTTTAAATGTCGAAAACAGTTGTGTACAGTCTTTGATGAATAGAAAGTTCAAAAGAACAGCATTTATCTGAAATCTAAAGCTTTTGTAACGTTAAACACTACCGCTCAAAAGTTTGTGGTTAGTAATAATTAAAATTTTATTTTTGGGGGAAAGAAATAAAATAAATCAGTACTTTTATTTATGAAGGATGAGTTAAACTGATCAACAGTTACAGTAAAGACATTTATAATGTTAAAAATATATATATTTGAAATATATGCTGTTCTTTTGAACTTTACATTCATCAAAGCATTTTGAAAAAAAAAAAAATCTGTACACAACTGTTTTCAACATTGAAAATAATGATGAATATTTATTGAGCATCAATCATCATATTAGTATGATTTCTGAAGGATCATGTGACACTGAAGACTGGAGTAATGATGCTGAAAACTCAACTTTGATCACAGAAATGAATTACTATGTAAAATATTTTAAAATTGAAAACAGCTGTTTTAAATTGGAATAATATTTCACAATATTACTGTTTTTGTTTGTATTTTTAATCAATAAATGCAGCCTTGGTGAGCAGAAGAGACTTCTCCTAAAAACATTAAAAATCTTACTGACCCCAAACTTTTGAACAATAATATATATATATATATATATATATATATATATATATATATATATATATATATGTGTGTGTATGTATGTATGTATATATATATATATATATATATATAAATATAGCTGCGAGCAGCGATGGAGGGCCAAAGCCGGCGGTACCGCCACCCCGGTGCCTTTAGGTAACTAAAGGCACCGGGGTTGCGGTGCCACCGGCTTGGGCCCGTAATCGCTGCTCGCAGCTATATTTTATTATTATTATTATTATTATTATTATTATTATTATTTTGTCAACCTTTCGGGCACTTTTGGGGCTCTTAACATGCTCGAAAACTCTTGAAATTTTGCACACACGTCAGAACCCGCGGCCATCAGGGCCGGACTGAAGCTGGTACCCGGGCGTGGCAGGGGGGCTCGACAGCGCCCCCTGGAACGGGATCCGAACACGTGTCCATAAATCAAACACGCTTGCATGTAATAATATGAAACTCGGTACACATATAGATCTCATCCGGCCGAACAACTTTCGTGCTCTAAGTTTTACGCCAGCCAAACAGGTAGTTGGCTATTTAGCGTTGTTTGGAAACGCATGCTGTGGAATTTAATGTACTCCTCCTAGGGAATTCATCGATTCGCCTCCAAACTCGGTGTGCATGAAGTCAAGACATTGAGGATGCTAAATTGCGGACGGATTTTTGATATCTCGAACGGTTTGGCCGTGGCGAGGAAACAAATTTATGGCGAAAAAATGAAACAGGAAGTGTGTTATAACTTCTGCATACATTAACTGATCTTGATGAAACTTCAGCAGTGTGTTCGTTGTAAGAGGCCGATCGCACAGATGTGACTATTGTGAGTCAAAGTTATAGCGCCACCAACAGGCAGCAGGAAGTACATCACTTTCAAAATGCTTTGAAATCAGTGTCTTATTTTTACCCGATTTGCTTCAAACTTTATGTGTACAATGTAGACACACGGCAGATGTAAACCTGTGAAAGGATTTTTGATATCTTAGATACTGTTGCCGTGGCAACGCATCAAACTTTAATATTCTTTTTTGATGCTTTTGAGACTCTTAACATACTTGAAATTGCATGAAACTCAACAGACACATCACATTTATTAGCCAGTAGACATGTGCAAAGTTTCAGAAACGGGGGTGGTGGAATGGCTCAGTAGCGCCACCTTTAGTCAAAAATGGGGGGTTTAGTTTTTCCTAGAATCACAAAACTTGGTATGTGTATTGTTCTCATCAAGACGGACAACTTTCTAATTTACATGAACCATCTCCGACCAACAGGAAGAGAGATATTTTGGTTTGAATGTGGATTTTCTGAAGAATTTTCTCTCCCTCTCTCTGTGTCTGTGTGTGTGTGAGGGGAGGGGGGGATTTGACTATTGCTTTTATATTGTTAATCAAGGTTTCAGGGGCTTTTGGGGTCCTTAATGTGCTCAAAAACTCTTGAAACTTTGCACACAGGTCAGAACCCACGGACATCAGGGCCGGGCTGAAGCTGGTACCCGGGCGTGGCTGGGGGGCTCAACAGCGCCCCCTTGAACGGGGTTCTAAAACTTGATCCATATATCAAACACGCCTGCATGAATTAATATGAAACTCGGTACACATATAGATCTCATCGGGCCGAACAACTTTACCCCGGTCAAGTTTTACGCCAGCCCAACAGGAAGTCGGCTATTATGGGTTGTTTGGAAAACGCTTGCTGTGGAATGTGAAATACTCCTCCTAGAAAATTCACCGTGTCCCCTTCAAACTCGGTGTGCATGTAGTCAAGACTTTGAGGATGCTAAATTGCGGACGGATTTTTGATATCTCGAACGGTTTGGCTGTGGCGAGGAATCGAATTTATGGCGAGAAAAGAGAAACACGGAAGTGGAATAACTTCTGCATACATTAACTGATCTTGATGAAACTTCAGCAGTGTGTTCGTGGTAAGAGGCCGATCAGATGGATGTAGCTATTGTGAGTCAAAGTTATAGCGCCACCAACTGGCAGCAGGAAGTGTGTCACTTTCAACATGCTTTAGACAAAAGTGGGGGGGTTAGTTTTAACTACAGTAAAGAAAAAATTGTTTGTATATTGTTCTCATCAAGCCGGACAACTTTCTAATTTACATTCAATAGCTCTGGCCATCAGGAAGTCAGATATTTTGGTCTGAATGTGAATTTTTTTTCCAAAATCAGCCTCTGAATTTTTAGCCACTCCTCTTAAACTATTTATTTTATTCGTACCAAACTTTTTCAACATGATGAAACTACATTAAATATGCTAAGTTGTGAATGGATAATAAATATCTCAAACGGTTTTGCTATGGCGAGGGATTAAAGTAAAAATCTTCTAAAAATGTAATTATATACCATTTATTTCTATATAAAAGTATACAAATATCACAACTAAACCCATTTTATTCTGTTTTTGCAATTCAAGAAGAATGAAAAAGTTAAAAACAGGCTATTTAGTGCTATTTGGTTCAACAAAAAAGCAAACATAGGGCTATACTGCCCTCTTGTGTCCAAAAGGACATCAAAATAGTATATAAAACTTTTTACCAGGTAGGCCAATATTGTATTTAAATATACATTTATTAGGTATGTGTCTGAGGATATTTTCCCACCGGTTAATCGACGTGTGACACGAGTGGGTGCTTTTAAATCGCTAATATAAAAGTGAAAGTAAAAAAACGGACGTCCGCACGGACATTGATAATGGTGCACGTTGGAAAGAATGATACTTTTAAACATAACACTAAACCGCCATTAGGTGTCGCCAGGCGACCATCTTAATGAGCGAGTCATTGATTCATTCGTTCAAATGATTCGTTCCAATGACTGAGTCATTCATGATTGAGACAGATGTTTATGGATTGACCATTGAATCTTTGAGTCAAGTGATTCGTTTCAAAATGCTGAATCATTCAGTAATGAGAAAACAAGTTGCTGTGATCTTTGTTTAACTATTTTTGCTGCTGAAACAGAACAAAAACAGTCAATATTGCATCTAAAATGTAAGTGACTTAATTGTAACTGTTTATTAACCTGTTGTATGAAATCAATGTCACAGTTTCAATCGTGATTGTATTCAGGAAATAGTTGCCTACTCGTCAAGTGAGGTTGCTTAACTCTATCATATGTTATAAAATATATAAAAACTCCATATTTGTCATTTTTATAGTCAGTATGTTGTTAACTGGGTTGCTTTTTTGTGTGCTGCGCTCATTTGTTTACAATTCTCCTGGAGAAGCAGCATGAGCCTCAGCAGTGCAACCTTGTTACCATTGATCAGTAATACATTTATTATTAACTGATGATTGCAACTTAAAATGAATGTAATGAAATTAGAATAATCTCTCGTTTTAGTGATTCCCAAGTTATTTTTTTGTTATTGACGTTCTAATCAGGCTATACTCTGGTCGGGCAAGTAAAATTCTCTTTCAGGCAGGCCTATTGTATTTATATATAAATATATTAGGGATGTGACTGTGATAACATTTTCCCACCGGTTAATCGACGTGTGACACCACTGAGCGCTTTTAAATCGCTAACTATAGTATACTATATCGTCGCTGTCCGATGAAAACCGCGTATGTCCATTTTGCCGATTTTGAGATTTTTCGACGGATAGAATGTCCAGGTTCATTTCCATATACAGTATGCTTCACATATCTAAATGACCAATGAAAAGTTGTGAAATCATGTCATCTGATTTCCACGTATATCCATTTGGATATACGGACAGGATATACTAGTAAAATACAGACGTCCGCACAGACATTGATAATGGTGCGGAGTAGAGCGAGCATTTTCAATTTATTCCTATGGATGTAGGAATTAACTAAAACATTTTATTTATGTTTTTGTGTCCACTGTTCAACCGCAACCGCGTCACACACACACACACATTCCAGAATTGCAATCTTGACATCGCAGCCTGTTCATTATAGCCCTAATACAATATAATAATAAAAATAGTCAACCTAACATAAACGAATTACACTGCTCTGTTTAAATAGTCAGTAGTACAATCTGTACCATTCACAGTAAGCAGAGCTCCACTGTGATGTTTCCAAGAACATTTTTGCGCGTGTGAAGAGGATGATTTTTTCCATCGATATTGGAACACGAGTGAAGTACAAAGCCTATAATAAAGAATAGTTTAGCATCCAAATACATCGCAAATATTGAAACATTTTGATTCTAATGAGAGGGTTACGTGAGACCAACACTGCTTACTTTCGTTTTTATTTTTACATTAAATTTAAAGGATTTGTTGTGGAATATTTTGGGTGTATCATAAAATCAGAATAAGGTAAGACAAGTAAAATTTTCTGTCTTATATTTATATATATATATATATACGTATATATATATAAGTATATATATATATATATATATATATGTGTGTGTGTGTGTGTGTGTGTATATATATATATATATATATATATATATATATATATATATATATATATATATAAATATAGCTGCGAGCAGCGATGGAGGGCCAAAGCCGGTGGCACCGCCATCCCCGGTGCCTTTAGGTAACTAAAGGCACCGGGGTGGCGGTGCCACCGGCTTGGGCCCGCAATCGCTGCTCGCAGCTATATTTAGGGCCCAAGCCCTGAAAGGGCGAAGGCCCTATTGTTTCCGGTAGGATTATTTATTATTATTATTATTATTATTATTATTATTATTATTTTGTCAACCTTTCGGGCACTTTTGGGGCTCTTAACATGCTCGAAAACTCTTGAAATTTTGCACACACGTCAGAACCCGCGGCCATCAGGGCCGGACTGAAGCTGGTACCCGGGCGTGGCAGGGGGGCTCGACAGCGCCCCCTGGAACGGGATCCGAACACGTGTCCATAAATCAAACACGCTTGCATGTAATAATATGAAACTCGGTACACATATAGATCTCATCCGGCCGAACAACTTTCGTGCTCTAAGTTTTACGCCAGCCAAACAGGAAGTTGGCTATTTAGCGTTGTTTGGAAACGCATGCTGTGGAATTTAATGTACTCCTCCTAGGGAATTCATCGATTCGCCTCCAAACTCGGTGTGCATGAAGTCAAGACATTGAGGATGCTAAATTGCGGACGGATTTTTGATATCTCGAACGGTTTGGCCGTGGCGAGGAAACAAATTTATGGCGAAAAAATGAAACAGGAAGTGTGTTATAACTTCTGCATACATTAACTGATCTTGATGAAACTTCAGCAGTGTGTTCGTTGTAAGAGGCCGATCGCACAGATGTGACTATTGTGAGTCAAAGTTATAGCGCCACCAACAGGCAGCAGGAAGTACATCACTTTCAAAATGCTTTGAAATCAGTGTCTTATTTTTACCCGATTTGCTTCAAACTTTATGTGTACAATGTAGACACACGGCAGATGTAAACCTGTGAAAGGATTATTGATATCTTAGATACTGTTGCCATGGCAACGCATCAAACTTTAATATTCTTTTTTGATGCTTTTGAGACTCTTAACATACTTGAAATTGCATGAAACTCAACAGACACATCACATTTATTAGCCAGTAGACATGTGCAAAGTTTCAGAAACGGGGGTGGTGGAATGGCTCAGTAGCGCCACCTTTAGTCAAAAATGGGGGTTTAGTTTTTCCTAGAATCACAAAACTTGGTATGTGTATTGTTCTCATCAAGACGGACAACTTTCTAATTTACATGAACCATCTCCGACCAACAGGAAGAGAGATATTTTGGTTTGAATGTGGATTTTCTGAAGAATTTTCTCTCCCTCTCTCTGTGTCTGTGTGTGTGTGAGGGGAGGGGGGGATTTGACTATTGCTTTTATATTGTTAATCAAGGTTTCAGGGGCTTTTGGGGTCCTTAACGTGCTCAAAAACTCTTGAAACTTTGCACACAAGTCAGAACCCACGGCCATCAGGGCCGGGTTGAAGCTGGTACCCGGGCGTGGCTGGGGGGCTCAACAGCGCCCCCTTGAACGGGGTTCTAAAACTTGATCCATATATCAAACACGCTCGCATGAATTAATATGAAACTCGGTACACATATAGATCTCATCGGGCCGAACAACTTTACCCCGGTCAAGTTTTACGCCAGCCCAACAGGAAGTCGGCTATTATGGGTTGTTTGGAAAACGCTTGCTGTGGAATGTGAAATACTCCTCCTAGAAAATTCACCGTGTCCCCTTCAAACTCGGTGTGCATGTAGTCAAGACTTTGAGGATGCTAAATTGCGGACGGATTTTTGATATCTCGAACGGTTTGGCTGTGGCGAGGAATCGAATTTATGGCGAGAAAAGAGAAACACGGAAGTGGAATAACTTCTGCATACATTAACTGATCTTGATGAAACTTCAGCAGTGTGTTCGTGGTAAGAGGCCGATCAGATGGATGTAGCTATTGTGAGTCAAAGTTATAGCGCCACCAACTGGCAGCAGGAAGTGTGTCACTTTCAACATGCTTTTGACAAAAGTGGGGGAGTTACTTTTAACTACAGTAAAGAAAAAATAGTTTCTATATTGTTCTCATCAAGCCGGACAACTTTCTAATTTACATTCAATAGCTCTGGCCATCAGGAAGTCAGATATTTTGGTCTGAATGTGAATTTTTTTGCAAAATCAGCCTCTGAATTTTTAGCCACTCCTCTTAAACTATTTATTTTATTCGTACCAAACTTTTTCAACATGATGAAACTACATTAAATATGCTAAATTGTGAATGGATAATAAATATCTCAAACGGTTTTGCTATGGCGAGGGATTAAAGTAAAAATCTTCTAAAAATGTAATTATATACCATTTATTTCTATATAAAAGTATACAAATATCACAACTAAACCCATTTTATTCTGTTTTTGCAATTCAAGAAGAATGAAAAAGTTAAAAACAGGCTATTTAGTGCTATTTGGTTCAACAAAAAAGCAAACATAGGGCTATACTGCCCTCTTGTGTCCAAAAGGACATCAAAATAGTATATAAAACTTTTTACCAGGTAGGCCAATATTGTATTTAAATATACATTTATTAGGTATGTGTCTGAGGATATTTTCCCACCGGTTAATCGACGTCTGACACGAGTGGGTGCTTTTAAATTGCTAATATAATAGTGAAAGAAAAATAATGATAATGTTGCACACACAAATCACACACATGTGGGAAAGAATGATGCTTTTAAACAACACTAAACCGCCATTAGGTGTCGCCAGGCATCCATCTTAATAAGCGAGTCATTGATTCATTCGTTCAAACGATTCGTTCGAATGAGTCGATCATGATTAAGACAGATGTTTATGGATTGATCATTCAATCTTTGAGTCAACCGATTCGTTAAAAATGCTGAATCGTTCAGTTATGAGAAAACACGTGATGCGTGATGGTTCTGCCGTGATCTTTGTTTAACTATTTTCGCTGCTGAAACAGAACAAAAACAGTCAACATTGCATCTAAAATGTAAGTGACTTAATTGTAACTGTTTATTAACCTGTTGTATGAAATCTAGGGGTGGGAGAAAAAATTGATTCTTAGATGCATCGCGATGCGGACGTGGACGATTCTGAATCGATTCACAAATGTCAAAAAATCGATTCTCTAAAAAAATATTTTTCTAATAACGTAATATTGACGGAAGGCAAAAGGCGGAACTCTAAGCGGACGTGCGTGCAGTCTGTGGCGCGCACATAACAGAGAAGTTTCTTCTGCTCACCAAGGCTGCATTTATTTGATTAAAAATACAAACAAAAACAGTAATATTGTAAAATAGTATTCCAATTTAAAACAGCTGCTTTCTATTTTAATATATTTTAAACTGTTATTTATTCCTGTGATCAAAGCTGAGTTTTCAGCATCATTACTCCAGTCGTCACTGTCACATGATCCTTCAGAAATTATTCTAATATGATGATTGATACTCAAGAAACATTCATTATTATTTTAAATGTCGAAAACAGTTGTGTACAGTCTTTGATGAATAGAAAGTTCAAAAGAACAGCATTTATCTGAAATCTAAAGCTTTTGTAACGTTAAACACTACCGCTCAAAAGTTTGTGGTTAGTAATAATTAAAATTTTATTTTTGGGGGAAAGAAATAAAATAAATCAGTACTTTTATTTATGAAGGATGAGTTAAACTGATCAACAGTTACAGTAAAGACATTTATAATGTTAAAAATATATATATTTGAAATATATGCTGTTCTTTTGAACTTTACATTCATCAAAGCATTTTGAAAAAAAAAAAATCTGTACACAACTGTTTTCAACATTGAAAATAATAATGAATATTTATTGAGCATCAATCATCATATTAGTATGATTTCTGAAGGATCATGTGACACTGAAGACTGGAGTAATGATGCTGAAAACTCAACTTTGATCACAGAAATGAATTACTATGTAAAATATTTTAAAATTGAAAACAGCTGTTTTAAATTGGAATAATATTTCACAATATTACTGTTTTTGTTTGTATTTTTAATCAATAAATGCAGCCTTGGTGAGCAGAAGAGACTTCTCCTAAAAACATTAAAAATCTTACTGACCCCAAACTTTTGAACAATAATATATATATATATATATATATATATATATATATATATATATATATATATATATATATATATATATATATGTATGTGTGTGTATGTATGTATGTATGTATATATATATATATATATATATATATATATATATATATATATATATATAAATATAGCTGCGAGCAGCGATGGAGGGCCAAAGCCGGCGGTACCGCCACCCCCGGTGCCTTTAGGTAACTAAAGGCACCGGGGTTGCGGTGCCACCGGCTTGGGCCCGTAATCGCTGCTCGCAGCTATATTTATTATTATTATTATTATTTTGTCAACCTTTCGGGCACTTTTGGGGCTCTTAACATGCTCGAAAACTCTTGAAATTTTGCACACACGTCAGAACCCGCGGCCATCAGGGCCGGACTGAAGCTGGTACCCGGGCGTGGCAGGGGGGCTCGACAGCGCCCCCTGGAACGGGATCCGAACACGTGTCCATAAATCAAACACGCTTGCATGTAATAATATGAAACTCGGTACACATATAGATCTCATCCGGCCGAACAACTTTCGTGCTCTAAGTTTTACGCCAGCCAAACAGGAAGTTGGCTATTTAGCGTTGTTTGGAAACGCATGCTGTGGAATTTAATGTACTCCTCCTAGGGAATTCATCGATTCGCCTCCAAACTCGGTGTGCATGAAGTCAAGACATTGAGGATGCTAAATTGCGGACGGATTTTTGATATCTCGAACGGTTTGGCCGTGGCGAGGAAACAAATTGATGGCGAAAAAATGAAACAGGAAGTGTGTTATAACTTCTGCATACATTAACTGATCTTGATGAAACTTCAGCAGTGTGTTCGTTGTAAGAGGCCGATCGCACAGATGTGACTATTGTGAGTCAAAGTTATAGCGCCACCAACAGGCAGCAGGAAGTACATCACTTTCAAAATGCTTTGAAATCAGTGTCTTATTTTTACCCGATTTGCTTCAAACTTTATGTGTACAATGTAGACACACGGCAGATGTAAACCTGTGAAAGGATTATTGATATCTTAGATACTGTTGCCGTGGCAACGCATCAAACTTTAATATTCTTTTTTGATGCTTTTGAGACTCTTAACATACTTGAAATTGCATGAAACTCAACAGACACATCACATTTATTAGCCAGTAGACATGTGCAAAGTTTCAGAAACGGGGGTGGTGGAATGGCTCAGTAGCGCCACCTTTAGTCAAAAATGGGGGTTTAGTTTTTCCTAGAATCACAAAACTTGGTATGTGTATTGTTCTCATCAAGACGGACAACTTTCTAATTTACATGAACCATCTCCGACCAACAGGAAGAGAGATATTTTGGTTTGAATGTGGATTTTCTGAAGAATTTTCTCTCCCTCTCTCTGTGTCTGTGTGTGTGTGAGGGGAGGGGGGGATTTGACTATTGCTTTTATATTGTTAATCAAGGTTTCAGGGGCTTTTGGGGTCCTTAACGTGCTCAAAAACTCTTGAAACTTTGCACACAGGTCAGAACCCACGGCCATCAGGGCCGGGCTGAAGCTGGTACCCGGGCGTGGCTGGGGGGCTCAACAGCGCCCCCTTGAACGGGGTTCTAAAACTTGATCCATATATCAAACACGCTCGCATGAATTAATATGAAACTCGGTACACATATAGATCTCATCGGGCCGAACAACTTTACCCCGGTCAAGTTTTACGCCAGCCCAACAGGAAGTCGGCTATTATGGGTTGTTTGGAAAACGCTTGCTGTGGAATGTGAAATACTCCTCCTAGAAAATTCACCGTGTCCCCTTCAAACTCGGTGTGCATGTAGTCAAGACTTTGAGGATGCTAAATTGCGGACGGATTTTTGATATCTCGAACGGTTTGGCTGTGGCGAGGAATCGAATTTATGGCGAGAAAAGAGAAACACGGAAGTGGAATAACTTCTGCAAACATTAACTGATCTTCATGAAACTTCAGCAGTGTGTTCGTGGTAAGAGGCCGATCAGATGGATGTAGTTATTGTGAGTCAAAGTTATAGCGCCACCAACTGGCAGCAGGAAGTGTGTCACTTTCAACATGCTTTTGACAAAAGTGGGGGGGTTACTTTTAACTACAGTAAAGAAAAAATAGTTTGTATATTGTTCTCATCAAGCCGGACAACTTTCTAATTTACATTCAATAGCTCTGGCCATCAGGAAGTCAGATATTTTGGTCTGAATGTGAATTTTTTTGCAAAATCAGCCTCTGAATTTTTAGCCACTCCTCTTAAACTATTTATTTTATTCGTACCAAACTTTTTCAACATGATGAAAATACATTAAATATGCTAAATTGTGAATGGATAATAAATATCTCAAACGGTTTTGCTATGGCGAGGGATTAAAGTAAAAATCTTCTAAAAATGTAATTATATACCATTTATTTCTATATAAAAGTATACAAATATCACAACTAAACCCATTTTATTCTGTTTTTGCAATTCAAGAAGAATGAAAAAGTTAAAAACAGGCTATTTAGTGCTATTTGGTTCAACAAAAAAGCAAACATAGGGCTATACTGCCCTCTTGTGTCCAAAAGGACATCAAAATAGTATATAAAACTTTTTACCAGGTAGGCCAATATTGTATTTAAATATACATTTATTAGGTATGTGTCTGAGGATATTTTCCCACCGGTTAATCGACGTGTGACACGAGCGGGGGCTTTTAAATCGCTAATATAATAGTGAAAGAAAAATAATGATAATGTTGCACACACAAATCACACACATGTGGGAAAGAATGATGCTTTTAAACAACACTAAACCGCCATTAGGTGTCGCCAGGCATCCATCTTAATAAGCGAGTCATTGATTCATTCGTTCAAACGATTCGTTCGAATGAGTCGATCATGATTAAGACAGATGTTTATGGATTGATCATTCAATCTTTGAGTCAACCGATTCGTTAAAAATGCTGAATCGTTCAGTTATGAGAAAACACGTGATGCGTGATGGTTCTGCCGTGATCTTTGTTTAACTATTTTCGCTGCTGAAACAGAACAAAAACAGTCAACATTGCATCTAAAATGTAAGTGACTTAATTGTAACTGTTTATTACCCTGTTGTATGAAATCTAGGGGTGGGAGAAAAAATTTATTCTTAGATGCATCGCGATGCGGACGTGGACGATTCTGAATCGATTCACAAATGTCAAAAAATCGATTCTCTAAAAAAATATTTTTCTAATAACGTAATATTGACGGAAGGCAAAAGGCGGAACTCTAAGCGGACGTGCGTGCAGTCTGTGGCGCGCACATAACAGAGAAGTTTCTTCTGCTCACCAAGGCTGCATTTATTTGATTAAAAATACAAACAAAAACAGTAATATTGTAAAATAGTATTCCAATTTAAAACAGCTGCTTTCTATTTTAATATATTTTAAACTGTTATTTATTCCTGTGATCAAAGCTGAGTTTTCAGCATCATTACTCCAGTCGTCACTGTCACATGATCCTTCAGAAATTATTCTAATATGATGATTGATACTCAAGAAACATTCATTATTATTTTAAATGTCGAAAACAGTTGTGTACAGTCTTTGATGAATAGAAAGTTCAAAAGAACAGCATTTATCTGAAATCTAAAGCTTTTGTAACGTTAAACACTACCGCTCAAAAGTTTTGGGTTAGTAATAATTACAATTTTATTTTTGGGGGAAATAAATAAAATAAATCAGTACTTTTATTTATGAAGGATGAGTTAAACTGATCAACAGTTACAGTAAAGACATTTATAATGTTAAAAATATTTATATTTGAAATATATGCTGTTCTTTTGAACTTTACATTCATCAAAGCATTTTGAAAAAAAAAAATCTGTACACAACTGTTTTCAACATTGAAAATAATAATGAATATTTATTGAGCATCAATCATCATATTAGTATGATTTCTGAAGGATCATGTGACACTGAAGACTGGAGTAATGATGCTGAAAACTCAACTTTGATCACAGAAATGAATTACTATGTAAAATATTTAAAAATTGAAAACAGCTGTTTTAAATTGGAATAATATTTCACAATATTACTGTTTTTGTTTGTATTTTTAATCAATAAATGCAGCCTTGGTGAGCAGAAGAGACTTCTCCTAAAAACATTAAAAATCTTCCTGACCCCAAACTTTTGAACGGTATATATATATATATATATATATATATATATATATATATATATACACATATACATATATATATATATATATATATATATATATATATATATATATATATATACATATATATATATATAAATATAGCTGCGAGCAGCGATGGAGGGCCCAAGGCGGTGACACCGCCACCCCGGTGGCTTTAGTGTAACTAAAGGCACCAGGGTGGCGGTGCCACCGGCTTGGGCCCGCAATCGCTGCTCGCAGCTATATTTATATATATATATATGTATATATATATATATATATATATATATATATATATATATATTTATTATTATTATTATTATTTTGTCAACCTTTCGGGCACTTTTGGGGCTCTTAACATGCTCAAAAACTCTTGAAATTTTGCACACACGTCAGAACCCGCGGCCATCAGGGCCGGACTGAAGCTGGTACCCGGGCGTGGCAGGGGGGCTCGACAGCGCCCCCTGGAACGGGATCCGAACACGTGTCCATAAATCAAACACGCTTGCATGTAATAATATGAAACTCGGTACACATATAGATCTCATCGGGCCGAACAACTTTCGTGCTCTAAGTTTTACGCCAGCCCAACAGGAAGTCGGCTATTATGGGTTGTTTGGAAACGCATGCTGTGGAATTTAATGTACTCCTCCTAGGGAATTCATCCAATCGGCTCCAAACTCGGTCAGCATGAAGTCAAGACATTGAGGATGCTAAATTGCGGACAGATTTTTGATATCTCGAACGGTTTGGCCGTGGCGAGGAAACGAATTTATGGCGAATAATGGAAACAGGAAGTGTGTTATAACTTCTGCATACATTAACTGATCTTGATTAAACTTCAGCAGTGTGTTTGTTGTAAGAGGCCGATCACATGGATGTGACTATTGTGAGTCAAAGTTATAGCGCCACCAACTGGCAGCAGGAAGTGTGTCACTTTCAAAATGCTTTGAAATCACCCTCTTATTTTTACCCGATTTGCTTCAAACTTTATGTGTATAATGTAAACACACGGCAGATGTAGACCTGTGAAAGGATTTTTGATATCTTTAATACTGTTGCCATGGCAACGCATCAAACATCAATATTCTTTTTTGATGCTTTTGAGACTCTTAGCATGCTTGAAATTGCATGAAACTCGACAGACACATTACATTTATTACCTAGTAGACATGTGCAAAGTTTCAGAAACGGGCGTGGTGAGGGGCTCAGTAGCGCCACCTTTAGTCATAAGTAGGGGGGTTAGTTTTATCAACAGCAACAAAACTTGGTATGTGTATTGTTCTCATCAAGACGGACAACTTTCTAATTTACATTAACCATCTCCGACCATCAGGAATAGAGATATTTTGGTTTGAATGTGGATTTTCTGAAGAATTTTCTCTCCCTCTCTCTGTGTCTGTGTGTGTGTGAGGGGAGGGGGGGGGGGGGGATTTGACTATTGCTTTTATATTGTTAATCAAGGTTTCAGGGGCTTTTGGGGTCCTTAACGTGCTCAAAAACTCTTGAAACTTTGCACACAGGTCAGAACCCACGGCCATCAGGGCCGGGCTGAAGCTGGTACCCGGGCGTGGCTGGGGGGCTCAACAGCGCCCCCTTGAACGGGGTTCTAAAACTTGGTCCATATATCAAACACGCTTGCATGAATTAATATGAAACTCGGTACACATATAGATCTCATCGTGCCGAACAACTTTCCCCTGGTCAAGTTTTACGCCAGCCCAACAGGAAGTCGGCTATTATGGGTTGTTTGGAAAACGCTTGCTGTGGAATGTGAAATACTCCTCCTAGAAAATTCACCGTGTCCCCTCCAAACTCGGTGTGCATGTAGTCAAGACTTTGAGGATGCTAAATTGCGGACGGATTTTTGATATCTCGAACGGTTTGGCCGTGGCGAGGAATCGAATTTATGGCGAGAAAAGAGAAACACGAAGTGGAATAACTTCTGCATACATTAACTGATCTTGATGAAACTTCAGCAGTGTGTTCGTGGTAAGAGGCCGATCAGATGGATGTAGCTATTGTGATTCAAAGTTATAGCGCCACCAACTGGCAGCAGGAAGTGTGTCACTTTCAACATGCTTTTGACAAAAGTGGGGGGGTTAGTTTTAACTACAGTAAAAAAAACTCAGTTCATATATTGATCTCATCGACCCGGACAACTTTCTAATTTAAAGTCATTAGCTCTGACCATCAGGAAGTCAGATATTTTGGTCTGAATGTGGATTTTTTTGCAAAATCAGCCTCTGAATTTTTAGCCACCTTTATCTAAGTGGTTTATTTTATTCCCACCAAACTTTTTCAACATGATAAAAATATATTAATGATGCTAAATTGTGAACGGATAATAAATATCTCAAACGGTTTTGCTATGGCGAGGGATTAAAGTATTGTCTAAAAAGGAAACACTCAAAGGGTCATATATTCTAAAAATGTAATTATACACCATTTATTACTATATAAAAGTATACAAATATCAGAACTTAACTCATTTTATTCTTTTTTTTTCAATTTAAGAATGAAGTTTAAGTTTAAAAACTGCCAGAATGGTTGTTTAGTCTAAACAATAAATAAATAAAGTCAAACATAGTGCTATACTGCCCTCTTGTGTTCAAAATCAGGTAGGCCTATTATATCTATATAAAAATATACTAGGTATGTGACGGTGAGAATATTTTACCACCGGTTAACTGACGTGTGACACCGCTGGGGGCTTTTTAATCGCTAACTTAAAAACGAAAGTAAAATATGTTCGTCCGCACGGACATTGATAATGGTGCGGAGCAGAGCGAGCGTTTTCAATAAATTTCTATGGAAGGAGGAATGACCTAAAAAACGTTGACTCTGTTCTGCTCGTTCCTCGCTGAGGACGCGCACCATTATGAATGCCTGTGCAGCCGTGAGCATTTTAGTTTCATTTTCTAGGCGGATTGCTTAAATGTATTTTAAAAAAGCACAATGTTGTGTTTTTTGCTACTGTACAAAAATATAAATTAACACTTTGCAGTTTGAATGATGTTCTGAACAAAATGACAGAGTATGTTTTTATGTGTCCACTGTTCAATCGCGCCCTCGTTTTAGTGATTCCATTTTTTCATTTAAGTTTTTTCATTGTTCTAATCAGGTCAGGCAAGTAAAATTACCTGTGTCTTATCCCTTACATTTTAATATAATATATATACACTACTGTTTGGCGTCAGTAAGATTTTTAAGCGAAGTTTCTTCTGCTCACCAAGGCTGCATTTATTTGATTAAAAATACGAACAAAAACAGTAATATTGTAAAATAGTATTCCAATTTAAAACAGCTGCTTTCTATTTTAATATATTTTAAACTGTTATTTATTCCTGTGATCAAAGCTGAGTTTTCAGCATCATTACTCCAGTCGTCACTGTCACATGATCCTTCAGAAATTATTCTAATATGATGATTGATGCTCAAGAAACATTCATTATTATTTTAAATGTCGAAAACAGTTGTGTACAGTCTTTGATGAATAGAAAGTTCAAAAGAACAGCATTTATCTGAAATCTAAAGCTTTTGTAACATTAAACACTACCGTTCAGAAGTTTGGGGTCAGTAATAATTTAAATTTAAATTTTGGGGGAAAGAAATAAAATAAATCAATACTTTTATTCATCGAGAATGAGTTAAACTGATCAAAAGTTACAGTACATACATTTATAATGTTAAAAAATATATATATTTGAAATAAATGCTGTTCTTTTGAACTTTACATTCATCAACGCATTTTGAAAAAAAATCTGTACACAACTGTTTTCAACATTGAAAATAATAATTAATATTTATTGACCATCAATCATCATATTAGAATGATTTCTGAAGGATCATGTGACACTGAAGACGGGAGTAATGATGCTGAAAACTCAGCTTTGATCACATAAATTAATTACAGTGTAAAATATTTTAAAATGGAAAACAGCTGTTTTAAATTGGAATAATATTTCACAATATTACTGTTTTTGTTTGTATTTTTAATCAAATAAATGCAGCCTTAGTGAGCAGAAGAGACTTCTCCTAAAAACATAAAAAATCTTCCTGACCCCAAACTTTTGAACGGTGTGTATATATATATATATATATATATATATATATATATGTTTGTATAATATATATATATATATATATATATATATATATAAATATAGCTGCGAGCAGCGATGGAGGGCCAAAGCCGGCGGTACCGCCACCCCGGTGCCTTTAGGTAACTAAAGGCACCGGGGTTGCGGTGCCACCGGCTTGGGCCCGTAATCGCTGCTCGCAGCTATATTTATATATATTTTATTATTATTTTTTTTTCAACCTTTCGGGCACTTTTGGGGCCCTTAACGTGCTCGAAAACTCTTGAAACTTTGCACACGGGTCAGAACCCGCGGCCATTAGGGCCGGGCTGAAGCTGGGACACGGGCGTGGCAGGGAGGCTCGACAGCGCCCCCTGGAACGGGGTCCGAAAACTTGGTCCATAAATCAAACACGCTTGCATGTAATAATATGAAACTCGGTACACATATAGATCTCATCGGGCCAAACAACTTTCGTACTTCTACTTTTTACGCCAGCCCAACAGGAAGTCGGCTATTATGGGTTGTTTGGAAACGCATGCTGTGGAATTTAATGTACTCCTCCTAGGGAATTCATCCATTCGCCTCCAAACTCAGTCAGCATGAAGTCAAGACATTGAGGATGCTAAATTGCGGACGGATTTTTGATATCTCGAACGGTTTGGCCGTGGCGAAGACACGAATTTATGGCGAATAATGGAAACAGGAAGTGTGTAATAACTTCTGCATACATTAACTGATCTTGATTAAACTTCAGCAGTGTGTTCGTTGTAAGAGGCCGATCACATGGATGTGACTATTGTGAGTCAAAGTTATAGCGCCACCAACTGGCAGCAGGAAGTGTGTCACTTTCAAAATGCTTTGAAATCACCCTCTTATTTTTACCCGATTTGCTTCAAACTTTATGTGTATAATGTAAACACACGGCAGATGTAGACCTGTGAAAGGATTTTTGATATCTTTAATACTGTTGCCATGGCAACGCTTCAAACTTTAATATTCTTTTTTGATGCTTTTGAGACTCTTAACATACTTGAAATTGGATGAAACTCGACAGACACATCACATTTATTAGCCAGTAGACATGTGCAAAGTTTCAGAAACGGGCGTGGTGAGGGGCTCAGTAGCGCCACCTTTAGTCATAAGTGGGGGGGTTAGTTTTATCAACAGCAACAAAACTTGGTATGTGTATTGTTCTCATCAAGACGGACAACTTTCTAATTTACATGAACTATCTCTGACCAACAGGAAGAGAGATATTTTGGTTTGAATGTGGATTTTCTGAAGAATTTTCTCTCCCTCTCTCTGTGTCTCTGTGTGTGTGAGGGGAGGGGGGGATTTGACTATTGCTTTTATATTGTTAATCAAAGTTTCAGGGGCTTTTGGGGTCCTTAACGTGCTCAAAAACTCTTGAAACTTTGCACACAAGTCAGAACCCCCTGCCATCAGGGACGGGCTGAAGCTGGTACCCGGGCGTGGCAGGGGGGCTCAACAGCGCCCCCTTGAACGGGGGTCCCAAAACTTGGTCCATAGATCAAACACGCTTGCATTAATTAATATGAAACTCGGTACACATATAGATCTCATCGGGCCGAACAACTTTCCCCTGGTCAAGTTTTACGCCAGCCCAACAGGAAGTCGGCTATTATGGGTTGTTTGGAAAACGCTTGCTGTGGAATGCGAAGTACTCCTCCTAGAGAATTCATCCAATCCCCACCAAACTCGGTGTGCATGAAGTCAAGACATTGAGGATTCTAAATTGCGGACGGATTTTTGATATCTCGAACGGTTTGGCCGTGGCGAGGAAACGAATTTATGGCGAGAAAAGAGAAACACGAAGTGGTATAACTTCTGCATACATTAACTGATCTTGATGAAACTTCACCAGTGTGTTCGTGGTAAGAGGCCGATCAGATGGATGTAACTATTGTGAGTCAAAGTTATAGCGCCACCAACTGGCAGCAGGAAGTGTGTCACTTTCAAAATGCTTTTAACAAAAGTGGGGGGGTTAGTTTTACCCACAGTTACAAAAATCAGTACGTACATTGGTCTCATCGAGCCGGATAACTTTCTAATATACAGTTATTAGCTTCGACCAATAGGAAGTCAGATATTTTGGTTTGAATGTGGATTTATTTGCAAATTCAGCCTCTGCTTTTTACCCACTCCTGCTAAGTGTTTTTTTTTTTATTCACACCAAACTTTTTTTACACGATGAAAATACATTAAAGATGCTAAATTGTGAACGGATATTAAATATTTCAAACGGTTTTGACATGGCGAGGGATTAAAATAATGTCAAAAAAGGAATCAGAAAACATCTCATATCTTCTTAAAATTTAATTATACACCATTTATTTTTATATAAAATTATACAAATATCAGAACTAAACCGAAAAAGAACTAGGTTTGGGTTTATTCAGTTTTTTTCAATTCAAGAATTATGTACAAGTTTAAAATCAGCCAGAATGCGCTATTTAGTAAAAAAAAAGTCATACATAGGGCTATACTGCCCTCTTGTGTTCAAAATCAGGTAGGCCCATTGTATATTGTATTTATATATAAATATATTAGCGATGTGACTGAGAATTTTTTCCCACTGGTTAATCGATATGTGACACCGCGGTGGGGGCTTTTAAATCGCTAACTTAAAGGGATACTCCACTTTAAATTGAAAATTCTGTCATCATATACTCACCCTCATGTTGTTTCAATCCTTTATGAATTTCTTTCTTCTGCTGAACAGAAAGGAAGATATTTAGAAGAATGTCAGTAACCGGACAGTTTCTGGTCTCATTGACTTCCATAGTATACATTTTTTCCTACTATGGAAGTCAATGGGATCAGAAACTGTCTGGTTACTGACATTCTTCTAAATATCTTCCTTTCTGTTCAGCAGAAGAAAGAAATTCATAAAGGATTAAAACAACATGAGGGTGAGTATATGATGACAGAATTTTCATTTTAAAGTGGCGTATCCCTTTAAAAGCGAAAGTGAAATACGGTCGTCCAGTAGGAATGAACTAAAAAACATTCACTCTGTTCTGCTCGTTCCTCGCTGTAGACGCGTTATTGCCCATGCAGCCGTGAGCATTTTAGTTTCATTTAAAAAATAGCGCCATTTCGGGGGTGGGATTGCTTGAATGTTTTTTTACAAAAGCACAATGTTGTGTTTTATTGCGAGTGTACATAAATATAAGTAAACACATTGCAGTTTAAATGATGTCCTGTATGAACAAACCGACGGAGTAGCCTATGTTTTTATGTTTCCACTGTTCGATCGCGCCCACGCCTCACACACACACACACACTGTGCATTCCAGCATTGCAATCTTGACATCGCAGCCGGTTCATTACAGCCGTAATAAAATATAATAATAAATATAAATAGTCAACCTATTTGCAGCAAATGATAGTAGATTTTAGATCAATATATTTGTTTTAATTACAATTTTAATTAACAATAACTTTATTCTCATCTGAATTATAAATAATTTATTTCTGTATAAAATAATACTACCATTAAAAAATACATTTGATTGTCTTTTTTAATCAATGGAGAATGTGTGACTTAAAAATAAACAGATTAGTGCTCGGTTTGAGGACAAGAAATGAAAACCAATGCAATATGATGAATGTCCAAAAACGTTCGCTCTTCTCTGCCCATTCCTCGCCTCGCCATATATATATATATATATTTATATTTATTTATTTTTTGTTACATATATATAATGTATATATATATATATATATTTTTTTGTTACATTTATATATATAGTGTAACTAAAGGCTTTAGTGTAACTAAAGGCTTTAGTGTAACTAAAGGCACCAGGGTGGCGGTGCCACCGGCTTGGGCCCGCCATCGCTGCTCGCAGCTATATTTATTATTATTATTATTATTATTATTATTATTATTTTGTCAACCTTTCGGGCACTTTTGGGGCTCTTAACATGCTCGAAAACTCTTGAAATTTTGCACACACGTCAGAACCCGCGCCCATCAGGGCCGGACTGAAGCTGGTACCCGGGCGTGGCAGGGGGGCTCGACAGCGCCCCCTGGAACGGGATCCGAACACGTGTCCATAAATCAAACACGCTTGCATGTAATAATATGAAACTCGGTACACATATAGATCTCATCCGGCCGAACAACTTTCGTGCTATTTAGCGTTGTTTGGAAACGCATGCTGTGGAATTTAATGTACTCCTCCTAGGGAATTCATCGATTCGCCTCCAAACTCGGTGTGCATGAAGTCAAGACATTGAGGATGCTAAATTGCGGACGGATTTTTGATATCTCGAACGGTTTGGCCGTGGCGAGGAAACAAATTTATGGCGAAAAAATGAAACAGGAAGTGTGTTATAACTTCTGCATACATTAACTGATCTTGATGAAACTTCCGCAGTGTGTTCGTTGTAAGAGGCCGATCGCACAGATGTGACTATTGTGAGTCAAAGTTATAGCGCCACCAACAGGCAGCAGGAAGTACATCACTTTCAAAATGCTTTGAAATCAGTGTCTTATTTTTACCCGATTTGCTTCAAACTTTATGTGTACAATGTAGACACACGGCAGATGTAAACCTGTGAAAGGATTATTGATATCTTAGATACTGTTGCCGTGGCAACGCATCAAACTTTAATATTCTTTTTTTATGCTTTTGAGACTCTTAACATACTTGAAATTGCATGAAACTCAACAGACACATCACATTTATTAGCCAGTAGACATGTGCAAAGTTTCAGAAACGGGGGTGGTGGAATGGCTCAGTAGCGCCACCTTTAGTCAAAAATGGGGGTTTAGTTTTTCCTAGAATCACAAAACTTGGTATGTGTATTGTTCTCATCAAGACGGACAACTTTCTAATTTACATGAACCATCTCCGACCAACAGGAAGAGAGATATTTTGGTTTGAATGTGGATTTTCTGAAGAATTTTCTCTCCCTCTCTCTGTGTCTGTGTGTGTGTGAGGGGAGGGGGGGATTTGACTATTGCTTTTATATTGTTAATCAAGGTTTCAGGGGCTTTTGGGGTCCTTAACGTGCTCAAAAACTCTTGAAACTTTGCACACAAGTCAGAACCCACGGCCATCAGGGCCGGGCTGAAGCTAGTACCCGGGCGTGGCTGGGGGGCTCAACAGCGACCCCTTGAACGGGGTTCTAAAACTTGATCCATATATCAAACACGCTCGCATGAATTAATATGAAACTCGGTACACATATAGATCTCATCGGGCCGAACAACTTTACCCGGTCAAGTTTTACGCCAGCCCAACAGGAAGTCGGCTATTATGGGTTGTTTGGAAAACGCTTGCTGTGGAATGTGAAATACTCCTCCTAGAAAATTCACCGTGTCCCCTTCAAACTCGGTGTGCATGTAGTCAAGACTTTGAGGATGCTAAATTGCGGACGGATTTTTGATATCTCGAACGGTTTGGCTGTGGCGAGGAATCGAATTTATGGCGAGAAAAGAGAAACACGGAAGTGGAATAACTTCTGCATACATTAACTGATCTTGATGAAACTTCAGCAGTGTGTTCGTGGTAAGAGGCCGATCAGATGGATGTAGCTATTGTGAGTCAAAGTTATAGCGCCACCAACTGGCAGCAGGAAGTGTGTCACTTTCAACATGCTTTTGACAAAAGTGGGGGGGTTACTTTTAACTACAGTAAAGAAAAAATAGTTTGTATATTGTTCTCATCAAGCCGGACAACTTTCTAATTTACATTCAATAGCTCTGGCCATCAGGAAGTCAGATATTTTGGTCTGAATGTGAATTTTTTTGCAAAATCAGCCTCTGAATTTTTAGCCACTCCTCTTAAACTATTTATTTTATTCGTACCAAACTTTTTCAACATGATGAAACTACATTAAATATGCTAAATTGTGAATGGATAAAAAATATCTCAAACGGTTTTGCTATGGCGAGGGATTAAAGTAAAAATCTTCTAAAAATGTAATTATATACCATTTATTTCTATATAAAAGTATACAAATATCACAACTAAACCCATTTTATTCTGTTTTTGCAATTCAAGAAGAATGAAAAAGTTAAAAACAGGCTATTTAGTGCTATTTGGTTCAACAAAAAAGCAAACATAGGGCTATACTGCCCTCTTGTGTCCAAAAGGACATCAAAATAGTATATAAAACTTTTTACCAGGTAGGCCAATATTGTATTTAAATATACATTTATTAGGTATGTGTCTGAGGATATTTTCCCACCGGTTAATTGACGTGTGACACGAGTGGGTGCTTTTAAATCGCTAATATAATAGTGAAAGAAAAATAATGATAATGTTGCACTCTGTGATGTAGAAGCTGAGGCAGTTAGATCCATTTGCAGAAGTTTATTTAAACAGGTAACAAGCGAGGTAAGCTGACACAAACTCAGGCAGACATCAGTAACATACTCAGGCGGGAGTAGAAAGAGGGCAGTCCAATAATCAGAGTGAAACACAGGCAAAAGGTCAGGGCAGGCAGCAGAGGTTCGTGATATAATACAAAGTCCAGGTCAGAGATCAAGTAGCAGCGATAACAGGACAGTGCGGCATAGACAGGTTGGCAAATCAATACTTCACAAGGAACAACAGAGTGAGCAGTCCATATAAAGGGAAGATAATGAGGAACAGGTGATAATACTACTAATCAGGGAATATGGCAGGGCTGGATGGAGATGAGTGCAGAGAGGGTAGATGGGAGATGAAGTCCTAATAGTCAGGAGAGAGGGATCGAATGATGACAGAGGGAGGCGTGGTAGAGCGTTCTGTGACACACACACAAATCACACACATGTGGGAAAGAATGATGCTTTTAAACAACACTAAACCGCCATTAGGTGTCGCCAGGCATCCATCTTAATAAGCGAGTCATTGATTCATTCGTTCAAACGATTCGTTCGAATGAGTCGATCATGATTAAGACAGATGTTTATGGATTGATCATTCAATCTTTGAGTCAACCGATTCGTTAAAAATGCTGAATCGTTCAGTTATGAGAAAACACGTGATGCGTGATGGTTCTGCCGTGATCTTTGTTTAACTATTTTCGCTGCTGAAACAGAACAAAAACAGTCAACATTGCATCTAAAATGTAAGTGACTTAATTGTAACTGTTTATTAACCTGTTGTATGAAATCTAGGGGTGGGAGAAAAAATTGATTCTTAGATGCATCGCGATGCGGACGTGGACGATTCTGAATCGATTCACAAATGTCAAAAAATCGATTCTCTAAAAAAATATTTTTCTAATAACGTAATATTGACGGAAGGCAAAAGGCGGAACTCTAAGCGGACGTGCGTGCAGTCTGTGGCGCGCACATAACAGAGAAGTTTCTTCTGCTCACCAAGGCTGCATTTATTTGATTAAAAATACAAACAAAAACAGTAATATTGTAAAATAGTATTCCAATTTAAAACAGCTGCTTTCTATTTTAATATATTTTAAACTGTTATTTATTCCTGTGATCAAAGCTGAGTTTTCAGCATCATTACTCCAGTCGTCACTGTCACATGATCCTTCAGAAATTATTCTAATATGATGATTGATACTCAAGAAACATTCATTATTATTTTTAAATGTCGAAAACAGTTGTGTACAGTCTTTGATGAATAGAAAGTTCAAAAGAACAGCATTTATCTGAAATCTAAAGCTTTTGTAACGTTAAACACTACCGCTCAAAAGTTTGTGGTTAGTAATAATTAAAATTTTATTTTTGGGGGAAAGAAATAAAATAAATCAGTACTTTTATTTATGAAGGATGAGTTAAACTGATCAACAGTTACAGTAAAGACATTTATAATGTTAAAAATATATATATTTGAAATATATGCTGTTCTTTTGAACTTTACATTCATCAAAGCATTTTGAAAAAAAAAATCTGTACACAACTGTTTTCAACATTGAAAATAATAATGAATATTTATTGAGCATCAATCATCATATTAGAATGATTTCTGAAGGATCATGTGACACTGAAGACTGGAGTAATGATGCTGAAAACTCAACTTTGATCACAGAAATTAATTACTATGTAAAATATTTTAAAATTGAAAACAGCTGTTTTAAATTGGAATAATATTTCACAATATTACTGTTTTTGTTTGTATTTTTAATCAAATAAATGCAGCCTTAGTGAGCAGAAGAGACTTCTCCTAAAAACATAAAAAATCTTCCTGACCCCAAACTTTTGAACAATAATATATATATATATATATATATATATATACATATATATGTATGTGTGTGTATGTATGTATGTATATATATATATATATATATATATATATATATATATAAATATAGCTGCGAGCAGCGATGGAGGGCCAAAGCCGGCGGTACCGCCACCCCGGTGCCTTTAGGTAACTAAAGGCACCGGGGTTGCGGTGCCACCGGCTTGGGCCCGTAATCGCTGCTCGCAGCTATATTTATTATTATTGTTGTTCAAGGGTTCGGGGGCTTTTGGGATCCTTAACAGACTCAAAAACTCATGAAACTTTGCACACAGGTCAGAACCCGCGGCCATTAGGGCCGGGCTGAAGCTGGTACCCGGGCGTGGCAGGGGGGCTCGACAGCGCCCCCTAGAACACAATCTTAAATCTTGGACACATACAAGAACGTATTAGTATGAAACTCGGTACACATATAGATCTCATCGGGCCGAACAACTTTCGCACTCTAAGTTATTAGCTCTGCCCAACAGGAAGTCAGCTATTATGGGTTGTTTGAAAAACGCATGCTGTGGAATTTAATGTACTCCTCCTAGGGAATTGATCCGATCCACACCAAACTCGGTCAGCATGAAGTCAAGACATTGAGGATGCTAAATTGCGGACAGATTTTTGATATCTCGAACGGTTTGGCCGTGGCGATGAAACGAATTTATAGCGAGAAAAGATAAACAGGAAGTGTGTTATAACTTCTGCATACATTAACTGATCTTGATGAAACTTCCGCAGTGTGTTCGTTGTAAGAGGCCGATCACATGGATGTGAATATTGTGAGTCAAAGTTATAGCGCCACCAACTGGCAGCAGGAAGTGTGTCACTTTCAAAATGCTTTGAAATCACCCTCTTATTTTTACCCGATTTGCTTCAAACTTTATGTGTATAATGTAGACACACGGCAGATGTAGACCTGTGAAAGGTTTATTGATATCTTTAAATACTGTTGCCGTGGCAACGCATCAAACTTTAATATTCTTTTCAGATGCTTTTGAGACTCTTAACATACTTGAAATTGGATGAAACTCGACAGACACATCACATTTATTAGCCGGTAGACATGTGCAAAGTTTCAGAAACGGGCGTGGTGAGGGGCTCAGTAGCGCCACCTTTAGGCAAAAATGGGGGCTTAGTTTTAAGTAGAGTCACAAAAATCGTTATGTATATTGTTCTCATCAAGCCGGACAACTTTCTAATTTATAGTCATAAGCTGTGACCAACAGGAAGTGAGATATTTTGGTTTGAATGTGATTTTTTGTAGAATTCTCTCCCTCTCTCTCTCTGCCTCTGCATCTCTGTGTGTGTGAGGGGTGGGGGGATTTGTCTTTTGAGTGAGATTTGTTTAAAATTCCTGTTTTTCAAGGTTTCAGGGGCTTTTGGGGCCTTTAACGTGCTCGAAAACTCTTGAAACTTTGCACACAGGTCAGAACCCGCGGCCATCAGGGCCGGGCTGAATCTGGTACCCGGGCGTGGCAGGGGGGCTCAACAGCGCCCCCTGGAACGGGATCCGAACACTTGTCCATAAATCAAACACACTTGCATGTAATGATATGAAACTCGGTACACATATAGATCACATCGGGCTGAACAACTTTCGTGCTCTAAGTTTTACGCCAGCCCAACAGGAAGTCGGCAATTATGGGTTGTTTGGAGAACGCTTGCTGTGGAATGCGAAGTACTCCTCCTAGAGAATTCATCCAATCCCCACCAAACTCGGTGTGCATGAAGTCAAGACATTGAGGATTCTAAATTGCGGACGGATTTTTGATATCTCGAACGGTTTGGCCGTGGCGAGGAAACAAATTTATGGCGAGAAAAGAGAAACACGAAGTGGTATAACTTCTGCATACATTAACGGATCTTGATGAAACTTCACCAGTGTGTTCGTGGTAAGAGGCCGATCAGATGGATGTAACTATTGTGAGTCAAAGTTATAGCGCCACCAACTGGCAGCAGGAAGTGTGTCACTTTCAAAATGCTTTTGACAAAAGTGGGGGGGTTAGTTTTACCCACAGTTTTAAAAATCAGTACGTACATTGGTCTCATCGAGCCGGACAACTTTCTAATATACAGTTATTAGCTTCGACCAATAGGAAGTCAGATATTTTGGTTTGAATGTGGATTTATTTGCAAATTCAGCCTCTGCTTTTTACCCACTCCTGCTAAGTGTTTTTTTTTTTATTCACACCAAACTTTTTTAACACGATGAAAATACATTAAAGATGCTAAATTGTGAACGGATATTAAATATTTCAAACGGTTTTGACATGGCGAGGGATTAAAATAATGTCAAAAAAGGAATCAGAAAACATCTCATATCTTCTTAAAATTTAATTATACACCATTTATTTTTATATAAAATTATACAAATATCAGAACTAAACCGAAACAGAACTAGTTTTGGGTTTATTCAGTTTTTTTCAATTCAAGAATTATGTACAAGTTTAAAATCAGCCAGAATGCGCTATTTAGTAAAAAAAAAAAAGTCATACATAGGGCTATACTGCCCTCTTGTGTTCAAAATCAGGTAGGCCCATTGTATATTGTATTTATATATAAATATAATAGCGATGTGACTGAGAATTTTTTCCCACTGGTTAATTGATGTGTGACACCGCGGCGGGGGCTTTTAAATCGCTAACTTAAAGGGATACTCCACTTTAAATGGAAAATTCTGTCATCATATACTCACCCTCATGTTGTTTCAATCCTTTATTAATTTCTTTCTTCTGCTGAACAGAAAGGAAGATATTTAGAAGAATGTCAGTAACCAGACAGTTTCTGGTCTCATGGACTTCCATAGTATACATTTTTTTCCTACTATGGAAGTCAATGGGATCAGAAACTGTCTGGTTACTGACATTCTCCTAAATATCTTCCTTTCTGTTCAGCAGAAGAAAGAAATTCATAAAGGATTAAAACAACATGAGGGTGAGAATATGGTGATAGAATTTTCATTTTAAAGTGGAGTATCCCTTTAAAAGCGAAAGTGAAATACGGTCGTCCAGTAGGAATGAACTAAAAAACATTCACTCTGTTCTGCTCGTTCCTCGCTGTAGACGCGTTATTGCCCATGCAGCCGTGAGCATTTTAGTTTCATTTAAAGGAGTCATAACCTGCAATTTTCACTTTTCCACGAGAATCAATGTATGTTATGATCGACTAATGATTATACACTGGCCGGGAAGCCGATATTTAAAAGTGAAGCGTTTCTTTACCTCAGGGTAAATAAACCAGCGCGCGTGCACGCCCACTCAAATACGAAATTTTGATTTCAGCTCCCTCTTGACGTCATGAGGTAGTAGGATATACCATATATGGACACCGCAGCAGGAAGCCCCCCCTTCCCCTCTCCCCCTCATATTCAGTTCAGTCGGGAAAGATGGAGAAACCGAGTGCACACCGGACTTGCTCTGTGGTTGATTGCCATAAAAAAACATGTAAATGTGTTTTATCTCCCAAAATCGGACGAAACTATCAGGGACCAGTGGATGAAATTCATTTTTAATGACGCTGTCCCAACAACCCTTTCAACTGGTGTGCAGAGCCATATAGAGCGTCCACGACAGCCAAAACATCGCATTGATCTCGCGAGACAATAATGCCTTCAGAAATAAGGGTAAAAGTAGGTCTGTGTTTATTTTTTTTCCACTTTTCTTTTTTAGAAGGGCCTGAAAGACTATAATACAGCAGTAGGTATCCAATGTAATACTAGGTTATGACTCCTTTAAAAAATAGCGCCATTTCGGGGGTGGGATTGCTTGAATGTTTTTTTACAAAAGCACAATGTTGTGTTTTATTGCGAGTGTACATAAATATAAGTAAACACAGTGCAGTTTAAATGATGTCCTGTATGAACAAACCGACGGAGTAGCCTATGTTTTTATGTTTCCACTGTTCGGTCGTGCCCACGCCTCACACACACACACACACACACACACACACACTGTGCATTCCAGCATTGCAATCTTGACATCGCAGCCGGTTCATTACAGCCGTAATAAAATATAATAATAAATATAAATAGTCAACCTATTTGCAGCAAATGATAGTAGATTTTAGATCAATATATTTGTTTTCCTTACAATTTTAATTAACACTAACTTTATTCTCATCTGAATTATAAATAATTTATTTCTGTATAAAATAATACTACCATTAAAAAATACATTTGATTGTCTTTTTTAATCAATGGAGAATGTGTGACTTAAAAATAAACAGATTAGTGCTCGGATTGAGGACAAGAAATGAAAACCAATGCAATATGATGAATGTCCAAAAACGTTCGCTCTTCTCTGCCCGTTCCTCGCCTCGCCATATATATAAATATATATATATATATTTATTTTTTGTTACATATATATAATGTATATATATATATATGTTTTTTTTGTTACATTTTTATCTCTCTCTCTCTCTCTCTCTCTCTCTATATATATATATATATATATATATATATATATATATATATATATATATATATATATAAATATAGCTGCGAGCAGCGATGGAGGGCCCAAGCCGGTGACACCGCCACCCCGGTGGCTTTAGTGTAACTAAAGGCACCAGGGTGGCGGTGCCACCGGCTTGGGCCCGCAATCGCTGCTCGCAGCTATATTTAGGGCCCAAGCCCTGAAAGGGCGAAGGCCCTATTGTTTTCGGTAGGATTATTTGTTATTAGGGCCTGAGCACCGATGGTGAGAGGACCCTATTGTTTTTGCTCCGTTTATTATTATTCTTCTTCTTCTTCTTCTCCAAAATGAATCGCTTTTTAGAGGGCCTAAACATGCTCGAAAACTCATGAAACTTTGCACACGCTTCAGAAGTGGTGAAAATTTACGTGTGATATGGTTTTCAGAATTGGGGGGGGCAAATTCGGTAAATTATTGCCCCCACATTTTGCCCCGGCTCCTGGTTTCACGTACAGGTATGAAATTTGGTACATACATGTAATGACCCAATACCTACAGAAAAGTCTCTTGGAGCATAGCCCTAAACACAACAGGAAGTGAGCTATTTTGAACTTCCTCCTAGATTTTGGGCATTTTTCGTAATTTCCTAATGTTGTACTTTAACGAACTCCTCCTTCAGATTTGATCTGATCCTCTTCAAATGTGGTGAGTGTAATCTTAAGGCCGTTGTGACGTTAAATTGCGAAGATCTAGAGTTTTCGTCGAAGGGTGTGCCCTCGGCGGCCTGACAAATGTTCACCCGATTTCGGCCTTCTGGTGATATATGCATGATCAGATAAGTTCAATATTAATGTTGCTTGCAGTTCCGAGGTTGCTAGGCAACCACAGACAGCCTGCAGTAACTCAGGCATACAATTTCCAATCTGTCCCAAACTTCAAATGTTTGATAAGAGTCCTGTCCTGAACACATGACCATGCTCATATTTGGTTACAGCAATAGCGCCACCTGCTGGTAGCAGGAAGTGTGGCAAATACAAAACATGCTCGAAAAATCATGAAACTTTGCACACGCTTCAGAAGTGGTGAAAATTTACGTGTGATATGGTTTTCAGAATTGGGGGGGGCAAATTCGGTAAATTATTGCCCCCACATTTTGCCCCGGCTCCTGGTTTCACGTACAGGTATGAAATTTGGTACATACATGTATTGACCCAATACCTACAGAAAAGTCTCTTGGAGCATAGCCCTAAACACAACAGGAAGTGAGCTATTTTGAACTTCCTCCTAGATTTTGGGCATTTTTCGTAATTTCCTGATGTTGTACTTTAACGAACTCCTCCTACAGTTTTGATCTGATCCTCTTCAAATTTGGTGAGTGTAATCTTAAGGCCTTTCCTAAAGGCGCCGGGTGGCGGCGGCAGGGGTGCGAGGGCCCTTTTCATCGCTGCTTGCAGCTTTAATTAGGGCCCAAGCCCTGAAAGGGCGAAGGCCCTATTGTTTTCGTTAGGATTATTAGGGCCCAAGCCCTGAAAGGGCGAAGGCCCTATTGTTTCCGGTAGGATTATTAGGGCCCAAGCCCTGAAGGGGCGAAGGCCCTATTGTTTTCGTTAGGATTATTAGGGCCCAAGCCCTGAAAGGGCGCAGAGCCCTATTGTTCTTCTAAGGATTATTTATTAGGGCCCAAGCCCTGAAAGGGCGAAGGCCCTATTGTTTTCGGTAGGATTATTATTATTATTATTATTATTATTATTTTGTCAACCTTTCGGGCACTTTTGGGGCCCTTACCATGCTCGAAAACTCTTGAAACTTTGCACACAGGTCAGAACCCGCGGCCATCAGGGCCGGGCTGAGGCTGGTACCCGGGCGTGGCAGGGGGACTCGACAGCGCCCCCTGGAACGGGATCCGAACACGTGTCCATAAATCAAACACGCTTGCATGTAATAATATGAAACTCGGTACACATATAGATCTCATCGGGCCGAACAACTTTCGTGCTCTAAGTTTTACGCCAGCCCAACAGGAAGTCGGCTATTTAGGGTTGTTTGTAAACGCATGCTGTGGAATTTAATGTACTCCTCCTAGAGAATTCATCCAATCTCCTCCAAACTCGGTCAGCATGAAGTCAAGACATTGAGGATGCTAAATTGCGGACGGATTTTTGATATCTCGAACGGTTTGGCCGTGGCGAGGAAACGAATTTATGGCGAAAAAATGAAACAGGAAGTGTGTTATAACTTCTGCATACATTAACTGATCTTGATGAAACTTCAGCAGTGTGTTCGTTGTAAGAGGCCGATCGCACAGATGTGACTATTGTGAGTCAAAGTTATAGCGCCACCAACAGGCAGCAGGAAGTACATCACTATTAAAATGCTTTGAAATCACTGTCTTATTTTTACCAGATTTGCTTCAAACTTTATGTGTACAATGTAGACACACGGCAGATGTAAACCTGTGAAAGGATTATTGATATCTTAGATACTGTTGCCGTGGCAACGCATCAAACTTTAATATTATTTTTTTATGCTTTTGAGACTCTTAACATACTTGAAATTGCATGAAACTCGACAGACACATCACATTTATTAGCCCGTAGACATGTGCAAAGTTTCAGAAACGGGCGTGGTGAGGGGCTCAGTAGCGCCACCTTTAGTCATAAGTGGGGGGGTTAGTTTTATCAACAGCAACAAAACTTGGTATGTGTATTGTTCTCATCAAGACGGACAACTTTCTAATTTACATGATCTATCTCCGACCAACAGGAAGAGAGATATTTTGGTTTGAATGTGGATTTTCTGAAGAATTTTCTCTCCCTCTCTCTGTGTCTCTGTGTGTGTGAGGGGAGGGGGGATTTGACTATTGCTTTTATATTGTTAATCAAGGTTTCAGGGGCTTTTGGGGTCCTTAACATGCTCAAAAACTCTTGAAACTTTGCACACAAGTCAGAACCCCCTGCCATCAGGGACGGGCTGAAGCTGGTACCCGGGCGTGGCAGGGGGGCTCAACAGCGCCCCCTTGAAAGGGGTCCCAAAACTTGGTCCATAGATCAAACACGCTTGCATGAATTAATATGAAACTCGGTACACATATAGATCTCATCGGGCCGAACAACTTTCCCCCAGTCAAGTTTTACGCCAGCCCAACAGGAAGTCGGCTATTATGGGTTGTTTGGAAAACGCTTGCTGTGGAATGCGAAGTACTCCTCCTAGAGAATTCATCCAATCCCCACCAAACTCGGTGTGCATGAAGTCAAGACATTGAGAATTCTAAATTGCGGACGGATTTTTGATATCTCGAACGGTTTGGCCGTGGCGAGGAAACGAAATTATGGCGAGAAAAGAGAAACACGAAGTGGTATAACTTCTGCATACATTAACTGATCTTCATGAAACTTCACCAGTGTGTTCGTGGTAAGAGGCCGATCAGATGGATATAACTATTGTGAGCCAAAGTTATAGCGCCACCAACTGGCAGCAGGAAGTGTGTCACTTTCAACATGCTTTTGACAAAAGTGGGGGGGGTTAGTTTTACCAACAGTTCCAAAAATCAGTATATATATATATTGGTCTCATCGAGTCAGACAACTTTCTAATTTACAGTTATTAGCTCAGAGCAAAAGGAAGTCAGATATTTTGGTTTGAATGTGGATTTTTTGGATATTTCAGACTCTGAGTTTTTAGCTACTCTTCCTAACTGGTTTATTTTATTCACACCAAACTTTTTCAAAATGATGAAAATACATTAAAGATGCTAAATTGTGAACGGATATTAAACATCTCAAACGGTTTTGCTATAGTGAGGGACTAAAGTAATGTACAAAAAGGAAACTAAAAGCCTCATCTTCTAAAAATGTAATTAAAAAACATTTATTTCTATATAAAAGTATACAAATATCACAACTAAACCCATTTTATTCTTTATTTTTTTTCAATTTAATAATTATTTATAAGTTTAAAAATAGTAATTGTACTATTTAGTCCCATAAAAGTCAAGTCATACATAGGGCTATACTGTCCTCTTGTGTTCAAAATCAGGTAGGCCTATTGTATCTACATAAAAATATACTAGGTTTGTGACGGTGAGAATATTTTACCACTGGTTAATCTATGTGTGACACCGCTGGGGGCTTTTGAATCGCCAACTTAAAAACGAAAGTAAAATATGCTCGTTCGCACTGACATTGATAGTGGTTGAGCGAGCTTTTCAAATGAATTCCTATGGAAGTAGGAATTAACTGAAAAACGTTCACTCTGTTCTGCTCGTTCCTCGCCGTGGATGCGCACCGTTATGAATGCCCGTGCAGCCATGAGCATTTTAGTTTAATTTTAAAATGAGCGCTTTTCGGGGGGTGGATTGCTTGAAATTATTTTACAAAAGCACAATGTTGTGTTTTATTGCGACTGTACACAAATATAAGTTAACACTTTGCAGTTTGAATGTCGTCCTGTATAATGACGGAGTATGTTTTTATGTGTCCACTGTTCAATCGCGCCCACGCCACACACACACACACACACACGGTTTACTATCTTTGTGGGGACTCTCCATAGACTTAATGGTTTTATACTGTACAAACTGTATATTCTATCTCCTCACACTAACCCTACCCCTAAACCTACCTATCCCAGAAAACTTTCTGCATTTTTACATTTCCAAAAAAACTCATTCTGTATGATTTATAAGCTTGTTTACCCATGGGGACCTCTATTTAGGTCCCCACTGTGACATGAGTCCCCATGAGTCTGTGTGCATTCAGGTTGAAGTCCCCACCGGGATAGAAAAACATGAACACACATACACACACACACACACACACACACACACACACACACACACACACACACACACACACACACACACACACACACACACACACACAAACACACAAACACACATTCCAGCATTGCAATCTTGACATCGCAGCCTGTTCATTATAGCCTTAATAAAATATAATAATAAAAATAGTCAACCTAACATAAACGAATTACACTGCTCTGTTTAAATAGTCAGTAGTACAATTTGTACCATTCACAGAAAGCAAAGCTCCACTGTGATGTTTCCAAGCACATTTTTGCGCGTGTGAAGAGGATGATTTTTTCCATCGATATTGGAACACGAGTGAAGTACAAAGCCTATAATAAAGAATAGTTTAGCATCCAAATACATCGCAAATATTGAAACATTTTGATTCTAATGAGAGGGTTACGTGAGACCAACACTGCTTACTTTCGTTTTTATTTTGACATTAAATTTAAAGGATTTGTTGTGGAATATTTTGAGTGTATCATAAAATCAGAATAAGGTAAGACAAGTAATATTTTCTGTCTTATATATATATATACGTGTGTATATATATATATATACGTGTGTATATATATATATATATATATATATATATATATATATATATATATATATATATGTGTGTGTGTGTGTGTGTGTGTGTATATATATAAATATAAATATAGCTGCGAGCAGCGATGGAGGGCCAAAGCCGGCGGCACCGCCATCCCCGGTGCCTTTAGGTAACTAAAGGCTCCGGGGTTGCAGTGCCACCGGCTTGGGCCCGTAATCGCTGCTCGCAGCTATATTTATTATTTTTTTTTCAACCTTTCGGGCACTTTTGGGGCCCTTAACGTGCTCGAAAACTCTTGAAACTTTGCACACGGGTCAGAACCCGCGGCCATTAGGGCCGGGCTGAAGCTGGGACACGGGCGTGGCAGGGAGGCTCGACAGCGCCCCCTGGAACGGGGTCCGAAAACTTGGTCCATAAATCAAACACGCTTGCATGTAATAATATGAAACTCGGTACAAATATAGATCTCATCGGGCCAAACAACTTTCGTACTTTTACTTTTTACGCCAGCCCAACAGGAAGTCGGCTATTATGGGTTGTTTGGAAACGCATGCTGTGGAATTTAATGTACTCCTCCTAGGGAATTCATCCATTCGCATCCAAACTCAGTCAGCATGAAGTCAAGACATTGAGGATGCTAAATTGCGGACGGATTTTTGATATCTCGAACGGTTTGGCTGTGGCGAGGACACGAATTTATGGCGAATAATGGAAACAGGAAGTGTGTTATAACTTCTGCATACATTAACTGATCTTGATTAAACTTTAGCAGTGTGTTCGTTGTAAGAGGCCGATCACATGGATGTGACTATTGTGAGTCAAAGTTATAGCGCCACCAACTGGCAGCAGGAAGTGTGTCACTTTCAAAATGCTTTGAAATCACCCTCTTATTTTTACCCGATTTGCTTCAAACTTTATGTGTATAATGTAAACACACGGCAGATGTAGACCTGTGAAAGGATTTTTGATATCTTTAATACTGTTGCCATGGCAACGCTTCAAACTTTAATATTCTTTTTTGATGCTTTTGAGACTCTTAACATACTTGAAATTGGATGAAACTCGACAGACACATCACATTTATTAGCCCGTAGACATGTGCAAAGTTTCAGAAACGGGCGTGGTGAGGGGCTCAGTAGCGCCACCTTTAGTCATAAGTGGGGGGGTTAGTTTTATCAACAGCAACAAAACTTGGTATGTGTATTGTTCTCATCAAGACGGACAACTTTCTAATTTACATGAACTATCTCTGACCAACAGGAAGAGAGATATTTTGGTTTGAATGTGGATTTTCTGAAGAATTTTCTCTCCCTCTCTCTGTGTCTCTGTGTGTGTGAGGGGAGGGGGGGATTTGACTATTGCTTTTATATTGTTAATCAAGGTTTCAGGGGCTTTTGGGGTCCTTAACGTGCTCAAAAACTCTTGAAACTTTGCACACAAGTCAGAACCCCCTGCCATCAGGGATGGGCTGAAGCTGGTACCCGGGCGTGGCAGGGGGGCTCAACAGCGCCCCCTTGAACGGGGTCCCAAAACTTGGTCCATATATCAAACACGCTTGCATTAATTAATATGAAACTCGGTACACATATAGATCTCATCGGGCCGAACAACTTTCCCCCGGTCAAGTTTTACGCCAGCCCAACAGGAAGTCGGCTATTATGGGTTGTTTGGAAAACGCTTGCTGTGGAATGCGAAGTACTCCTCCTAGAGAATTCATCCAATCCCCACAAAACTCGGTGTGCATGAAGTCAAGACATTGAGGATTCTAAATTGCGGACGGATTTTTGATATCTCGAACGGTTTGGCCGTGGCGAGGAAACGAATTTATGGCGAGAAAAGAGAAACACGAAGTGGTATAACTTCTGCATACATTAACTGATCTTGATGAAACTTCACCAGTGTGTTCGTGGTAAGAGGCCGATCAGATGGATGTAACTATTGTGAGTCAAAGTTATAGCGCCACCAACTGGCAGCAGGAAGTGTGTCACTTTCAAAATGCTTTTGACAAAAGTGGGGGGGTTAGTTTTACCCACAGTTACAAAAATCAGTATGTACATTGGTCTCATCGAGCCGGACAACTTTCTAATATACAGTTAATAGCTTCGACCAATAGGAAGTCAGATATTTTGGTTTGAATGTGGATTTATTTGCAAATTCAGCCTCTGCTTTTTACCCACTCCTGCTAAGTGTTTTTTTTTTATTCACACCAAACTTTTTTAACACGATGAAAATACATTAAAGATGCTAAATTGTGAACGGATATTAAATATTTCAAACGGTTTTGACATGGCGAGGGATTAAAATAATGCCAAAAAATGAATCAGAAAACATCTCATATCTTCTAAAATTTTTATTATACACCATTTATTTTTATATAAAATTATACAAATATCAGAACTAAACCGAAACAGAACTAGTTTTGGGTTTATTCAGTTTTTTTCAATTCAAGAATTATGTACAAGTTTAAAATCAGCCAGAATGCGCTATTTAGTAAAAAAAAGAAGTCATACATAGGGCTATACTGCCCTCTTGTGTTCAAAATCAGGTAGGCCCATTGTATATTGTATTTATATATAAATATAATAGCGATGTGACTGAGAATTTTTTCCCACTGGTTAATCGATGTGTGACACCGCGGCGGGGGCTTTTAAATCGCTAACTTAAAGGGATACTCCACTTTAAATTTAAAATTCTGTCATCATATACTCACCCTCATGTTGTTTCAATCCTTTATTAATTTCTTTCTTCTGCTGAACAGAAAGGAAGATATTTAGAAGAATGTCAGTAACCAGACAGTTTCTGGTCTCATTGACTTCCATAGTATACATTTTTTTCCTACTATGGAAGTCAATGGGATCAGAAACTGTCTGGTTACTGACATTCTCCTAAATATCTTCCTTTCTGTTCAGCAGAAGAAAGAAATTCATAAAGGATTAAAACAACATGAGGGTGAGTATATGATGAGCGAAAGTGAAATACGGACGTCCAGTAGGAATGAACTAAAAAACATTCACTCTGTTCTGCTCATTCCTCGCTGTAGACGCGTTATTGCCCATGCAGCCGTGAGCATTTTAGTTTCATTTAAAAAATAGCGCCATTTCGGGGGTGGGATTGCTTGAATGTTTTTTTACAAAAGCACAATGTTGTGTTTTATTGCGAGTGTACATAAATATAAGTAAACACAGTGCAGTTTAAATGATGTCCTGTATGAACAAACCGACGGAGTAGCCTATGTTTTTATGTTTCCACTGTTCGATCGCGCCCACGCCTCACACACACACACACACACAGACACACACACACACACACACACACACACACTGTGCATTCCAGCATTGCAATCTTGACATCGCAGCCGGTTCATTACAGCCGTAATAAAATATAATAATAAATATAAATAGTCAACCTATTTGCAGCAAATGATAGTAGATTTTAGATCAATATATTTGTTTTCCTTACAATTTTAATTAACACTAACTTTATTCTCATCTGAATTATAAATAATTTATTTCTGTATAAAATAATACTACCATTAAAAAATACATTTGATTGTCTTTTTTAATCAATGTAGAATGTGTGACTTAAAAATAAACAGATTAGTGCTCGGTTTGAGGACAAGAAATGAAAACCAATGCAATATGATGAATGTCCAAAAACGTTCGCTCTTCTCTGCCCGTTCCTCGCCTCGCCATATATATATATATATATATATATATATATATATATATATATATATATATATATATATATATTTTTTTTTTACATTTATATATATATATATATATATATATATATATATATATATATATATATATATATTTATATATATTTATATATATATATAACAAAAAATATATATATATACATTATATATATGTAACAAAAAATAAATATATATATATATATATATATATATATATATATATATATTTTTTTTTTTTTGTTACATATATATAATGTGTATATATATATTTTTTTTTTGTTACATTTTTATATATATATATATATATATATATATATATATATATATATATAAATATAGCTGCGAGCAGCGATGGAGGGCCCAAGCTGGTGACACCGCCACCCCGGTGGCTTTAGTGTAACTAAAGGCACCAGGGTGGCGGTGCCACCGGCTTGGGCCCGCAATCGCTGCTCGCAGCTATATTTAGGGCCCAAGCCCTGAAAGGGCGAAGGCCCTATTGTTTTCGGTAGGATTATTTATTATTATTATTTATTATTTTTCTGTCAACCTTTCGGGCACTTTTGGGGCTCTTATCATGCTCGAAAACTCTTGAAACTTTGCACACAGGTCAGTACCCGCGGCCATCAGGTCCGGGCTGAAGCTGGTACCCGGGCGTGGCAGGGGGGCTCAACAGCGCCCCCTTGAACAGGGTCCGAAAACTTGGTCCATAAATCAAACACGCTTGCATGTAATAATATGAAACTCGGTACACATATAGATCTCATCGGGCCGAACAACTTTCGTACTCTTACTTTTTACGCCAGCCCAACAGGAAGTCGGCTATTTAGGGTTGTTTGAAAAACGCATGCTGTGGAATTTAATGTACTCCTCCTAGAGAATTCATCCATTCGCCTCCAAACTCGGTCGGCATGAAGTCAAGACATTGAGGATGCTAAATTGCGGACGGATTTTTGATATCTCGAACGGTTTGGCCGTGGCGATGAAACGAATTTATGGCGAATAAGGGACACAGGAAGTGTGTTATAACTTCTGCATACATTAACTGATCTTGATGAAACTTCAGCAGTGTGTTCGTTGTAAGAGGCCGATCAGATGGATGTGACATTTGTGAGTCAAAGTTATAGCGCCACCAACTGGCAACAGGAAGTGTGTCACTTTCAAAATGCTTTGAAATCACCCTCTTATTTTTACCTGATTTGCTTCAAACTTTATGTGTATAATGTAGACACACGGCAGATGTAGACCTGTGAAAGGATTATTGATATCTTAGATACTGTTGCCGTGGCAACGCATCAAACTTCAATATTCTTTTCGGATGCTTTTGAGACTCTTCACATGCTTGAAAATGCATGAAACTCGACCGACACATCACATTTATTATCCAGTAGACATGTGCAAAGTTTCAGAAATGGGCGTGGTGAGGGGCTCAGTAGCGCCACCTTTAGTCAAAAATGGGGGCTTAGTTTTTCCTAGAATCACAAAAATCGGTATGTATATTGTTCTCATCGAGCCGGACAACTTTCTAATTTACATTCATTAGCTCCAACCTAAAGGAAGTCAGATATTTTAGTTTGAATGTGATTATTTGGAGAATTTTCTCTCTCTCTGTCTGTCTCTGTGTGTGTGAGGGGTGGGAGGGATTTGTCTGTTGAGTTTAATGTTTGTTTTCAAGGTTTCAGGGGCTTTTGGGACCCTTAACGTGCTCGAAAACTCTTGAAACTTTGCACACAGGTCAGAACCCACGGCCGTCAGGGCCGGGCTGAAGCTGATACCCGGGCATGGCTGGGGGGCTCAACAGCGCCCCCTTGAACGGGGTTCTAAAACTTGGTCCATATATCAAACACGCCTGCATGAATTAATATGAAACTCGGTACACATATAGATCTCATCGTGCCGAACAACTTTCGCCCAGTCAAGTTTTACGCCAGCCCAACAGGAAGTCGGCTATAATGGGTTGTTTGGAAAACGCTTGCTGTGGAATGTGAAATACTCCTCCTAGAAAATTCACCGTGTCCCCTCCAAACTCGGTGTGCATGTAGTCAAGACTTTGAGGATGCTAAATTGCGGACGGATTTTTGATATCTCGAACGGTTTGGCCGTGGCGAGGAAACTAATTTATGGCGAGAAAAGAGAAACACGAAGTGGAATAACTTCTGCATACATTAACTGATCTTGATGAAACTTCAGCAGTGTGTTCGTGGTAAGAGGCCGATCAGATGGATGTAACTATTGTGAGTCAAAGTTATAGCGCCACCAACTGGCAGCAGGAAGTGTGTCACTTTCAACATGCTTTTGACAAAAGTGGGCGGGTTACTTTTAACTACAGTAAAGAAAAAATTGTTTCTATATTGTTCTCATCAAGCCGGACAACTTTCTAATTTACATTCAATAGCTCTGGCCATCAGGAAGTCAGATATTTTGGTCTGAATGTGAATTTTTTTGCAAAATCAGCCTCTGAATTTTTAGCCACTCCTCTTAAACTATTTATTTTATTCGTACCAAACTTTTTCAACATGATGAAACTACATTAAATATGCTAAATTGTGAATGGATAATAAATATCTCAAACGGTTTTGCTATGGCGAGGGATTAAAGTAAAAATCTTCTAAAAATGTAATTATATACCATTTATTTCTATATAAAAGTATACAAATATCACAACTAAACCCATTTTATTCTGTTTTTGCAATTCAAGAAGAATGAAAAAGTTAAAAACAGGCTATTTAGTGCTATTTGGTTCAACAAAAAAGCAAACATAGGGCTATACTGCCCTCTTGTGTCCAAAAGGACATCAAAATAGTATATAAAACTTTTTACCAGGTAGGCCAATATTGTATTTAAATATACATTTATTAGGTATGTGTCTGAGGATATTTTCCCACCGGTTAATCGACGTGTGACACGAGTGGGTGCTTTTAAATCGCTAATATAATAGTGAAAGAAAAATAATGATAATGTTGCACACACAAATCACACACATGTGGGAAAGAATGATGCTTTTAAACAACACTAAACCGCCATTAGGTGTCGCCAGGCATCCATCTTAATAAGCGAGTCATTGATTCATTCGTTCAAACGATTCGTTCGAATGAGTCGATCATGATTAAGACAGATGTTTATGGATTGATCATTCAATCTTTGAGTCAACCGATTCGTTAAAAATGCTGAATCGTTCAGTTATGAGAAAACACGTGATGCGTGATGGTTCTGCCGTGATCTTTGTTTAACTATTTTCGCTGCTGAAACAGAACAAAAACAGTCAACATTGCATCTAAAATGTAAGTGACTTAATTGTAACTGTTTATTAACCTGTTGTATGAAATCTAGGGGTGGGAGAAAAAATTGATTCTTAGATGCATCGCGATGCGGACGTGGACGATTCTGAATCGATTCACAAATGTCAAAAAATCGATTCTCTAAAAAATATTTTTCTAATAACGTAATATTGACGGAAGGCAAAAGGCGGAACTCTAAGCGGACGTGCGTGCAGTCTGTGGCGCGCACATAACAGAGAAGTTTCTTCTGATCACCAAGGCTGCATTTATTTGATTAAAAATACAAACAAAAACAGTAATATTGTAAAATAGTATTCCAATTTAAAACAGCTGCTTTCTATTTTAATATATTTTAAACTGTTATTTATTCCTGTGATCAAAGCTGAGTTTTCAGCATCATTACTCCAGTCGTCACTGTCACATGATCCTTCAGAAATTATTCTAATATGATGATTGATACTCAAGAAACATTCATTATTATTTTAAATGTCGAAAACAGTTGTGTACAGTCTTTGATGAATAGAAAGTTCAAAAGAACAGCATTTATCTGAAATCTAAAGCTTTTGTAACGTTAAACACTACCGCTCAAAAGTTTGTGGTTAGTAATAATTAAAATTTTATTTTTGGGGGAAAGAAATAAAATAAATCAGTACTTTTATTTATGAAGGATGAGTTAAACTGATCAACAGTTACAGTAAAGACATTTATAATGTTAAAAATATATATATTTGAAATATATGCTGTTCTTTTGAACTTTACATTCATCAAAGCATTTTGAAAAAAAAAAAATCTGTACACAACTGTTTTCAACATTGAAAATAATAATGAATATTTATTGAGCATCAATCATCATATTAGTATGATTTCTGAAGGATCATGTGACACTGAAGACTGGAGTAATGATGCTGAAAACTCAACTTTGATCACAGAAATGAATTACTATGTAAAATATTTTAAAATTGAAAACAGCTGTTTTAAATTGGAATAATATTTCACAATATTACTGTTTTTGTTTGTATTTTTAATCAATAAATGCAGCCTTGGTGAGCAGAAGAGACTTCTCCTAAAAACATTAAAAATCTTACTGACCCCAAACTTTTGAACAATAATATATATATATATATATATATATATATATATATATATATATATATATGTGTGTGTGTATGTATGTATGTATGTATATATATATATATATATATATATATATATATATATATATATATATAAATATAGCTGCGAGCAGCGATGGAGGGCCAAAGCCGGCGGTACCGCCACCCCGGTGCCTTTAGGTAACTAAAGGCACCGGGGTTGCGGTGCCACCGGCTTGGGCCCGTAATCGCTGCTCGCAGCTATATTTTATATTTAAAAAATTTTTTTTTTTTTTTATTATTGTTAAAAAACATTCTACATTCAAAGCAATATTGAACTTGAATTTAAACAATATTTTGTGATGGAATCAAATTTTCTTAGAAATAAGAGGCTTGACGAATACAATGGCAGCCATGTGTGTGGACTTTTAACTTTATATAATTCATATAAAAACAGATCTTGAATAAACTGGAATAAAAATCTTTGTTTTCAGTCCAATAATTTACCTGTGTGTGTCTATAGCTAAATCTGTCATAAGAATAGAGATAACTGTAATAGTTTTGATATTAGTTTGTGTGCTAAAGAATTTAATGAATTGTTTTGAAAGCATTGATCTTAGTTTGGTGAAATGGGTAACTTGATCAGGAGCACTGATAGGGAACACAATCTAAATATCCATATCCAAAATATCAGCTATTGCACAACACTGATGTATTTGCATCTCTTTTGAAGATCTTTGCCATAATCGTGTCAAACATATCTAGAGCACAGTAAACATGTCTCAATGAGTTTCTTTTTCATAGGAGCCTATGAAAGATGAAGATGTTGAGCAGGAAGTTTGTTTTGATCGCTGTGTTTCTCCAGCTGTGCTTCTCTGCGCATGTTGTTAAAGCTGATGTGAGGATACAAGATTTACACATTTTATACACAACACATTTTTACACATTTACTTCCTATATGTATGGGTTATCAGTGCAGTTATGTGATTTATTTATATATATAAAGAATTATATATATATATATATATATATATATATATATATATATATATATATATATATATCATTTTTATTTTATTCACAGTATCATTTTGGGGACCTGCTGGAATTTAAAAGCGAATCAAAACCGGTTTATAGTCACTATGCTGTATATGTTGGTGGTGAGACTGTGAAGGGAAAGGAGGAAGATCAGAACATTTTTGAGATGTTAAGTATGACATCATGTCTTTCAAATTTATTACAAAATCTTTTGAAGACTGTCATACCCACTTTACATTCATTAAGCTTTTAACATTGCATCACTTTTCAACAGGGGATCCAGCCGGCTGCCGATTCGATAAAAAAGAAGGTCCTTTTAAAGTGAACAATTATTTAGACGGAGAACAGAAACCACAGAGCACGGCCGACATGATAAAGACCATTGAATATCTAATGAGTAGCGAAAAGTGTACAAAATATGATCTTATAAAAGGGAATTGTGAACATATTGCCACAATGGTTCGATATGGTGAATCCTACTGCAATCAGGTATGGCATATAGAGTCAATAAATCAATAATTAAAAAATACATTCTGATAAATAATGCTCTTATTATATTTGTGTAGATGGGAACCATGGTTGGATTTTTTAAAGGACTGGCAAAGCTGAACACCAAAGGCAATCTAAAACGGCGCGAAGTTTCAGCAGCCGCATGAACATCATCATCACTTTCTTCTTTTCCTTTAATCTTCCTAACTGTAAAGAAGATCTTAATAAACCTGCAAGAATGTAGTAAATGTGCAGTTTGTCTTAAATGCCTTAAAACCACACTTTGACACATCTATATGTGTAGTTTTGTCTTAAAACATCTAAAACATCTTCGCTCTATTAGAAATTCTCAAAAGGCAGATCATACATTTATAAAAATGTTTTATTAAAAATAGATGTCAGTGCTTAGTACAGCATTAAAGGCAGCCAGGGCATAAAATATGTTATATTAACATCAATCTGAAGAATCTGATTAAGAGATTCATTGAGATTAATTGAAAACATAGGACATATAAATATTAAACACAGAAACGTGACTGACTGTACGTGAAGAGAAGCTCATGATGACTGCATAATCTGAAATGCAGAAGATACACACTTGCGTGCGCACGCACACACACATCTGGTTCGCTATCTTTCTGGGGACTCTCCATAGGTGTAAAGGTTTTTATACTGGACAATCTGTATATTCTGTCCCGTTACACTAACCCGACCCCTAAACCTGCCCATCACACACAACTTTCTGCATTTTTACATTTTCAAAAAAATATAATTCAGTGTGTTTAGTAACCCATTTTCCTCTTGAACAAAAACCAAAAAACACATTTTGTTAGATAAATACAAACTCTACATTTCAAAATGCTAAAACTCTTTTTTAGGGAATTTACAGTTAAAGACCCAAGGACCAGATATGATTAAATAAGAAAGGGAGTTAGAAGTGCAGTAAATTTAAGACAAGAGTAAGAAAATAGTGAAGATAGTTTGCAGTTTCATCAGCTTCAAGACTCACAGGAGTTCGAAGGCCGCTCAGCTTACAGTTCAGTTACACCCTACACCAAGGTCTAAGCTACGTGTACGTCCTTGCTTCAGGTTAAATGATTCTGACTGGCTAAGAAATATAAGAAATAGATAAACATAGTAAATTTCCACACATGGACTGATAGCACATCTCCATGTATGGCTGATAGCAGGACCTGAGTTGCCCTCCGAGGTCACAAGACTGTGTCTAACCTTACAGAACAAAAATATATGGGAATATACTGCAAAATACAATGTAATATATTACATAATACATTTCCATATATGGGAAACTAGTGCTTATATTTTTCACTATACTGCAATATTGACCATGTATGGCTATATATTAATACATATAAAATATTTATAAATGAAGACAAAAATAGCATTACATGTAATATTCACAAAGTTTTATCCTGTATTGTGTACATATATGCACATACATGTTCCCATATAAATGTGAATGTATGTTCACACATATATACACACACACACTCACAGAATGAGTTCCAACCGATTTCTAGTTAGGGCCCAAGCCCTGAAAGGGCGAAGGCCCTATTGTTTCCGGTAGGATTATTTATTATTAGGGCCCAAGCCCTGAAAGGGCGAAGGCCCTATTGTTTTCGGTAGGATTATTAGGGCCCAAGCCCTGAAAGGGCGAAGGCCCTATTGTTTTCGGTAGGATTATTATTATTAGGGCCCAAGCCCTGAAGGGGCGAAGGCCCTATTGTTTTCGTTAGGATTATTAGGGCCCAAGCCCTGAAGGGGCGAAGGCCCTATTGTTTTCGTTAGGATTATTATTATTATTATTATTATTGTTCTTCAAGGGTTCGGGGGCTTTTGGGGCCTTTAACGTGCTCAAAAACTCATGAAACTTTGCACGCAGGTCAGAACCCGCGGCCATTAGGGCCGGGCTGAAGCTGGTACCCGGGCGTGGCAGGGGGGCTCAACAGCGCCCCCTAGAACACAATCTTAAATCTTGGACACATACAAGAACGTATTAGTATGAAACTCGGTACACATATAGATCTCATCGGGCCGAACAACTTTCGCACTCTAAGTTATTAGCTCTGCCCAACAGGAAGTCAGCTATTATGGGTTGTTTGAAAAACGCATGCTGTGGAATTTAATGTACTCCTCCTAGGGAATTGATCCGATCCACACCAAATTCGGTCAGCATGAAGTCAAGACATTGAGGATGCTAAATTGCGGACGGATTTTTGATATCTCGAACGGTTTGGCCGTGGCGATGAAACGAATTTATAGCGAGAAAAGATAAACAGGAAGTGTGTTATAACTTCTGCATACATTAACTGATCTTGATGAAACTTCCGCAGTGTGTTCGTTGTAAGAGGCCGATCACATGGATGTGACTATTGTGAGTCAAAGTTATAGCGCCACCAACTGGCAGCAGGAAGTGTGTCACTTTCAAAATGCTTTGAAATCACCCTCTTATTTTTACCCGATTTGCTTCAGACTTTAGGTGTACAATGTAGACACACGGCAGATGTAGACCTGTGTAAGGATTATTTATATCTTAGATACTGTTGCCGTGGCAACGCATCAAACTTTAATATTCTTTTTTGATGCTTTTGAGACTCTTAACATACTTGAAATTGCATGAAACTCGACAGACACATCACATTTATTAGCCAGTAGACATGTGCAAAGTTTCAGAAACGGGCGTGGTGAGGGGCTCAGTAGCGCCACCTTTAGTCAAAAATGGGGGCTTAGTTTTACATAGAGTCACTAAACTCGCTATGTATATTGTTCTCATTAAACCGGACAACTTTCTAATTCACACTTATTAGCTGAGAGCAACAGGAAGTCAGATATTTTGGTTTGAATGTGATTTTTTGGAGAATTTTCTCTCTCTCTCTCTCTGTCTCTGTGTGTGTGAGGGGTGGGAGGGAATTTCCAATTGATTTCAGTGTGTTTCAAGGTTTCAGGGGCTTTTGGGGCCCTTAACGTGCTCGAAAACTCTTGAAACTTTGCACACAGGTCAGAACCTGCGGCCATCAGGGCCGGGCTGAAGCTGGTACCCGGGCGTGGCAGCAGGGCTCAACAGCGCCCCCTGGAACGGGATCCGAACACTTGTCCATAAATCAAACACACTTGCATGTAATGATATGAAACTCGGTACACATATAGATCTCATCGGGCCGAACAACTTTCGTGCTCTAAGTTTTACGCCAGCCAAACAGGAAGTTGGCTATTTAGCGTTGTTTGGAAACGCATGCTGTGGAATTTAATGTACTCCTCCTAGGGAATTCATCGATTCGCCTCCAAACTCGGTGTGCATGTAGTCAAGACATTGAGGATGCTAAATTGCGGACGGATTTTTGATATCTCGAACGGTTTGGCCGTGGCGAGGAAACAAATTTATGGCGAAAAAATGAAACAGGAAGTGTGTTATAACTTCTGCATACATTAACTGATCTTGATGAAACTTCAGCAGTGTGTTCGTTGTAAGAGGCCGATCGCACAGATGTGACTATTGTGAGTCAAAGTTATAGCGCCACCAACAGGCAGCAGGAAGTACATCACTTTCAAAATGCTTTGAAATCAGTGTCTTATTTTTACCCGATTTGCTTCAAACTTTATGTGTACAATGTAGACACACGGCAGATGTAAACCTGTGAAAGGATTATTGATATCTTAGATACTGTTGCCGTGGCAACGCATCAAACTTTAATATTCTTTTTTGATGCTTTTGAGACTCTTAACATACTTGAAATTGCATGAAACTCAACAGACACATCACATTTATTAGCCAGTAGACATGTGCAAAGTTTCAGAAACGGGGGTGGTGGAATGGCTCAGTAGCGCCACCTTTAGTCAAAAATGGGGGTTTAGTTTTTCCTAGAATCACAAAACTTGGTATGTGTATTGTTCTCATCAAGACGGACAACTTTCTAATTTACATGAACCATCTCTGACCAACAGGAAGAGAGATATTTTGGTTTGAATGTGGATTTTCTGAAGAATTTTCTCTCCCTCTCTCTGTGTCTGTGTGTGTGTGAGGGGAGGGGGGGATTTGACTATTGCTTTTATATTGTAAATCAAGGTTTCAGGGGCTTTTGGGGTCCTTAACGTGCTCAAAAACTCTTGAAACTTTGCACACAGGTCAGAACCCACGGCCATCAGGGCCGGGCTGAAGCTGGTACCCGGGCGTGGCTGGGGGGCTCAACAGCGCCCCCTTGAACGGGGTTCTAAAACTTGATCCATATATCAAACACGCTCGCATGAATTAATATGAAACTCGGTACACATATAGATCTCATCGGGCCGAACAACTTTACCCCGGTCAAGTTTTACGCCAGCCCAACAGGAAGTCGGCTATTATGGGTTGTTTGGAAAACGCTTGCTGTGGAATGTGAAATACTCCTCCTAGAAAATTCACCGTGTCCCCTTCAAACTCGGTGTGCATGTAGTCAAGACTTTGAGGATGCTAAATTGCGGACGGATTTTTGATATCTCGAACGGTTTGGCTGTGGCGAGGAATCGAATTTATGGCGAGAAAAGAGAAACACGGAAGTGGAATAACTTCTGCATACATTAACTGATCTTGATGAAACTTCAGCAGTGTGTTCGTGGTAAGAGGCCGATCAGCTGGATGTAGCTATTGTGAGTCAAAGTTATAGCGCCACCAACTGGCAGCAGGAAGTGTGTCACTTTCAACATGCTTTTGACAAAAGTGGGGGGGTTACTTTTAACTACAGTAAAGAAAAAATAGTTTGTATATTGTTCTCATCAAGCCGGACAACTTTCTAATTTACATTCAATAGCTCTGGCCATCAGGAAGTCAGATATTTTGGTCTGAATGTGAATTTTTTTGCAAAATCAGCCTCTGAATTTTTAGCCACTCCTCTTAAACTATTTATTTTATTCGTACCAAACTTTTTCAACATGATGAAACTACATTAAATATGCTAAATTGTGAATGGATAATAAATATCTCAAACGGTTTTGCTATGGCGAGGGATTAAAGTAAAAATCTTCAAAAAATTGAATTATATACCATTTATTTCTATATAAAAGTATACAAATATCACAACTAAACCCATTTTATTCTGTTTTTGCAATTCAAGAAGAATGAAAAAGTTAAAAACAGGCTATTTAGTGCTATTTGGTTCAACAAAAAAGCAAACATAGGGCTATACTGCCCTCTTGTGTCCAAAAGGACATCAAAATAGTATATAAAACTTTTTACCAGGTAGGCCAATATTGTATTTAAATATACATTTATTAGGTATGTGTCTGAGGATATTTTCCCACCGGTTAATCGACGTGTGACACGAGTGGGTGCTTTTAAATCGCTAATATAATAGTGAAAGAAAAATAATGATAATGTTGCACACACAAATCACACACATGTGGGAAAGAATGATGCTTTTAAACAACACTAAACCGCCATTAGGTGTCGCCAGGCATCCATCTTAATAAGCGAGTCATTGATTCATTCGTTCAAACGATTCGTTCGAATGAGTCGATCATGATTAAGACAGATGTTTATGGATTGATCATTCAATCTTTGAGTTAACCGATTCGTTAAAAATGCTGAATCGTTCAGTTATGAGAAAACACGTGATGCGTGATGGTTCTGCCGTGATCTTTGTTTAACTATTTTCGCTGCTGAAACAGAACAAAAACAGTCAACATTGCATCTAAAATGTAAGTGACTTAATTGTAACTGTTTATTAACCTGTTGTATGAAATCTAGGGGTGGGAGAAAAAATTGATTCTTAGATGCATCGCGATGCGGACATGGACGATTCTGAATCGATTCACAAATGTCAAAAAATCGATTCTCTAAAAAAATATTTTTCTAATAACGTAATATTGACGGAAGGCAAAAGGCGGAACTCTAAGCGGACGTGCGTGCAGTCTGTGGCGTGCACATAACAGAGAAGTTTCTTCTGCTCACCAAGGCTGCATTTATTTGATTAAAAATACAAACAAAAACAGTAATATTGTAAAATAGTATTCCAATTTAAAACAGCTGCTTTCTATTTTAATATATTTTAAACTGTTATTTATTCCTGTGATCAAAGCTGAGTTTTCAGCATCATTACTCCAGTCGTCACTGTCACATGATCCTTCAGAAATTATTCTAATATGATGATTGATACTCAAGAAACATTCATTATTATTTTAAATGTCGAAAACAGTTGTGTACAGTCTTTGATGAATAGAAAGTTCAAAAGAACAGCATTTATCTGAAATCTAAAGCTTTTGTAACGTTAAACACTACCGCTCAAAAGTTTGTGGTTAGTAATAATTAAAATTTTATTTTTGGGGGAAAGAAATAAAATAAATCAGTACTTTTATTTATGAAGGATGAGTTAAACTGATCAACAGTTACAGTAAAGACATTTATAATGTTAAAAATATATATATTTGAAATATATGCTGTTCTTTTGAACTTTACATTCATCAAAGCATTTTGAAAAAAAAAAAATCTGTACACAACTGTTTTCAACATTGAAAATAATAATGAATATTTATTGAGCATCAATCATCATATTAGTATGATTTCTGAAGGATCATGTGACACTGAAGACTGGAGTAATGATGCTGAAAACTCAACTTTGATCACAGAAATGAATTACTATGTAAAATATTTTAAAATTGAAAACAGCTGTTTTAAATTGGAATAATATTTCACAATATTACTGTTTTTGTTTGTATTTTTAATCAATAAATGCAGCCTTGGTGAGCAGAAGAGACTTCTCCTAAAAACATTAAAAATCTTACTGACCCCAAACTTTTGAACAATAATATATATATATATATATATATATATATATATATATATATATATATATATATATATATATATATATATATATATATACATATATATGTATGTGTGTGTATGTATGTATGTATGTATATATATATATATATATATATATATATATATATATATAAATATAGCTGCGAGCAGCGATGGAGGGCCAAAGCCGGCGGTACCGCCACCCCGGTGCCTTTAGGTAACTAAAGGCACCGGGGTTGCGGTGCCACCGGCTTGGGCCCGTAATCGCTGCTCGCAGCTATATTTATTATTATTATTATTGTTCTTCAAGGGTTCGGGGGCTTTTGGGGCCTTTAACGTGCTCAAAAACTCATGAAACTTTGCACGCAGGTCAGAACCCGCGGCCATTAGGGCCGGGCTGAAGCTGGTACCCGGGCGTGGCAGGGGGGCTCAACAGCGCCCCCTAGAACACAATCTTAAATCTTGGACACATACAAGAACGTATTAGTATGAAACTCGGTACACATATAGATCTCATCGGGCCGAACAACTTTCGCACTCTAAGTTATTAGCTCTGCCCAACAGGAAGTCAGCTATTATGGGTTGTTTGAAAAACGCATGCTGTGGAATTTAATGTACTCCTCCGAGGGAATTGATCCGATCCACACCAAACTCGGTCAGCATGAAGTCAAGCCATTGAGGATGCTAAATTGCGGACGGATTTTTGATATCTCGAACGGTTTGGCCGTGGCGATGAAACGAATTTATAGCGAGAAAAGATAAACAGGAAGTGTGTTATAACTTCTGCATACATTAACTGATCTTGATGAAACTTCCGCAGTGTGTTCGATGTAAGAGGCCGATCACATGGATGTGACTATTGTGAGTCAAAGTTATAGCGCCACCAACTGGCAGCAGGAAGTGTGTCACTTTCAAAATGCTTTGAAATCACCCTCTTATTTTTACCCGATTTGCTTCAAACTTTATGTGTATAATGTAAACACACGGCAGATGTAGACTTGTGAAAGGATTTTTGATATCTTTAATACTGTTGCCGTGGCAACGCTTCAAACTTTAATATTCTTTTTTGATGCTTTTGAGACTCTTAACATACTTGAAATTGGATGAAACTCGACAGACACATCACATTTATTAGCCAGTAGACATGTGCAAAGTTTCAGAAACGGGCGTGGTGAGGGGCTCAGTAGCGCCACCTTTAGTCAAAAATGGGGGCTTAGTTTTAAGTAGAGTCACAAAAATCGTTATGTATATTGTTCTCATCAAGCCGGACAACTTTCTAATTTATAGTCATAAGCTGTGACCAACAGGAAGTGAGATATTTTGGTTTGAATGTGATTTTTTGTAGAATTCTCTCCCTCTCTCTCTCTGCCTCTGCGTCTCTGTGTGTGTGAGGGGTGGGGGGATTTGTCTTTTGAGTGAGATTTGTTTAAAATTCCTGTTTTTCAAGGTTTCAGGGGCTTTTGGGGCCTTTAACGTGCTCGAAAACTCTTGAAACTTTGCACACAGGTCAGACCCCGCGGCCATCAGGGCCGGGCTGACGCTGGTACCCGGGCGTGGCAGGGGGGCTCAACAGCGCCCCCTGGAATGGGATCCGAACACTTGTCCATAAATCAAACACACTTGCATGTAATGATATGAAACTCGGTACACATATAGATCACATCGGGCTGAACAACTTTCGTGCTCTAAGTTTTACACCAGCCCAACAGGAAGTCGGCAATTATGGGTTGTTTGGAGAACGCTTGCTGTGGAATGCGAAGTACTCCTCCTAGAGAATTCATCCAATCCCCACCAAACTCGGTGTGCATGAAGTCAAGACATTGAGGATTCTAAATTGCGGACGGATTTTTGATATCTCGAACGGTTTGGCCGTGGCGAGGAAACGAATTTATGGCGAGAAAAGAGAAACACGAAGTGGTATAACTTCTGCATACATTAACGGATCTTGATGAAAATTCACCAGTGTGTTCGTGGTAAGAGGCCGATCAGATGGATGTAACTATTGTGAGTCAAAGTTATAGCGCCACCAACTGGCAGCAGGAAGTGTGTCACTTTCAAAATGTTTTTGACAAAAGTGGGGGGGTTAGGTTTACCCACAATTACAAAAATCAGTAAGTATATTGGTCTCATCGAGCTGGACAACTTTCTAATTTGAGGTCATTAGCTTGGACCAACAGGAAGTCAGATATTTTGGTTTGAATGTGGATTTATTTGCAAATTCAGCCTCTGCTTTTTACCCACTCCTGCTAAGTGTTTTTTTTTTTTATTCACACCAAACTTTTTCAACATGATGAAAATACATTAAAGATGCTAAATTGAGAACGGATATTGAATATCTCAAACGGTTTTGACATGGCGAGGGATTAAAATAATGTCAAAAAAGGAATCAGAAAACATCTCATATATTCTTAAAATTTAATTATACACCATTTATTTTTATATAAAATAATACAAATATTAGAACTAAACCTATTTTATTCTGTTTTTGCAATTCAAGAAGTATGAAAAAGTTAAAAACAGGCTATTTAGTGCTATTTGTTTCAACAAAAAAGCAAACATAGGGCTATACTGCCCTCTTGTGTCCAAAAGGATATCAAAATAGTATATAAAACGTTTTACTAGGTAGGCCTATTGTATTTAAATATAAATTTATTAGGTATATGACTGTGAGGATATTTTCCCATCGGTTAAGCGACGTGTGACACGAGCGGGTGCTTTTAAATCGCTAATATAAAAGTGAAAGTAAAAAAACGGACGTCCGCACGGACATTGATAATGGTGCACGTTGGAAAGAATGATACTTTTAAACATAACACTAAACCGCCATTAGGTGTCGCCAGGCGACCATCTTAATGAGCGAGTCATTGATTCATTCGTTCAAACGATTCATTCCAATGACTGAGTCATTCATGATTGAGACAGATGTTTATGGATTGACCATTGAATCTTTGAGTCAAGCGATTCGTTTCAAAATGCTGAATCATTCAGTAATGAGAAAACAAGTTGCTGTGATCTTTGTTTAACTATTTTTGCTGCTGAAACAGAACAAAAACAGTCAATATTGCATCTAAAATGTAAGTGACTTAATTGTAACTGTTTATTAACCTGTTGTATGAAATCAATGTCACAGTTTCAATCGTGATTGTATTCAGGAAATAGTTGCCTACTCGTCAAGTGAGGTTGCTTAACTCTATCATATGTTATAAAATATATAAAAACTCCATATTTGTAATTTTTATAGTCAGTATGTTGTTAACTGGGTTGCTTTTTTGTGTGCTGCGCTCATTTGTTTACAATTCTCCTGGAGAAGCAGCATGAGCCTCAGCAGTGCAACCTTGTTACCATTGATCAGTAATACATTTATTATTAACTGCTGATTGCAACTTAAAATGAATGTAATGAAATTAGAATAATCTCTCGTTTTAGTGATTCCCAAGTTATTTTTTTGTTATTGACGTTCTAATCAGGCTATACTTTGGTCGCGCAAGTAAAATTCTCTTTCAGGTAGGCCTATTGTATTTATATATAAATATATTAGGGATGTGACTGTGATAACATTTTCCCACCGGTTAATCGACATGTGACACCGCTGAGGGCTTTTAAATCGCTAACTATAGTATACTATATACTAGTAAAATACAGATGTCCGCACAGACATTGATAATGGTGCGGAGTAGAGCGAGCATTTTCAATGTATTCCTATGGATGTAGGAATTAACTAAAACATTTTATTTATGTTTTTGTGTCCACTGTTCAACCGCAACCGCGTCACACACACATTCCAGAATTGCAATCTTGACATTCATTATAGCCCTAATACAATATAATAATAAAAATAGTCAACCTAACATAAACGAATTACACTGCTCTGTTTAAATAGTCAGTAGTACAATCTGTACCATTCACAGTAAGCAGAGCTCCACTGTGATGTTTCCAAGCACATTTTTGCGCGCGTGAAGAGGATGATTTTTTCCATCGATATTGGAACACGAGTGAAGTACAAAGCCTATAATAAAGAATAGTTTAGCATCCAAATACATCGCAAAAATTGAAACATTTTGATTCTAATGAGAGGGTTACGTGAGACCAACACTGCTTACTTTCGTTTTTATTTTTACATTAAATTTAAAGGATTTGTTGTGGAATATTTTGAGTGTATCATAAAATCAGAATAAGGTAATACAAGTAATATTTTCTGTCTTATAAATATATATATATATATATATATATATATATATGTGTGTGTGTGTGTGTGTGTGTGTGTGTATATATATATATATATATATATATATATATATATATATATATATATAAATATAGCTGCGAGCAGCGATGGAGGGCCAAAGCCGGTGGCACCGCCATCCCCGGTGCCTTTAGGTAACTAAAGGCACCGGGGTGGCGGTGCCACCGGCTTGGGCCCGCAATCGCTGCTCGCAGCTATATTTATTATTATTATTATTATTATTATTTTGTCAACCTTTCGGGCACTTTTGGGGCCCTTAACATGCTCGAAAACTCTTGAAACTTTGCACACAGGTCAGAACCCGCGGCCATCAGGGCCGGGCTGAAGCTGGTACCCGGGCGTGGCAGGGGGGCTCGACAGCGCCCCCTGGAACGGGATCCGAACACGTGTCCATAAATCAAACACGCTTGCATGTAATAATATGAAACTCGGTACACATGTAGATCTCATCGGGCCGAACAACTTTCGTGCTCTAAGTTTTACGCCAGCCCAACAGGAAGTCGGCTATTATGGGTTGTTTGGAAACGCATGGTCTGGTATTTGAAACACTTCTCCTAGGGAATTCACCCGATCGCCACTAAACTCGGTGGGAATGAAGTCAAGACATTGAGGATGCTAAATTGCGGACGGATTTTTGATATCTCAAACGGTTTGGCCGTGGCGAGGAAACGAATTTATGGCGAATAATGGAAACAGGAAGTGTGTTATAACTTCTGCATACATTAACTGATCTTGATGAAACTTCCGCAGTGTGTTCGTGGTAAGAGGCCGATCACATGGATGTGACTATTGTGAGTCAAAGTTATAGCGCCACCAACTGGCAGCAGGAATATGTCACTTTCAAAATGCTTTGAAATCACCCTCTTATTTTTACCCGATTTGCTTCAAACTTTATGTGTATAATGTAAACACACGGCAGATGTAGACCTGTGAAAGGATTTTTGATATCTTTAATACTGTTGCCGTGGCAACGCTTCAAACTTTAATATTCTTTTTTGATGCTTTTGAAACTCTTAACATACTTGAAATTGGATGAAACTCGACAGACACATCACAATTATTAGCCAGTAGACATGTGCAAAGTTTCAGAAACGGACGTGGTGAGGGGCTCAGTAGCGCCACCTTTAGTCATAAGTGGGGGGGTTAGTTTTATCAACAGCAACAAAACTTGGTATGTGTATTGTTCTCATCAAGACGGACAACTTTCTAATTGACATTAACTACCTCCGACCAACAGGAAGAGAGATATTTTGGTTTGAATGTGGATTTTCTGAAGAATTTTCTCTCCCTCTCTCTGTGTCTGTGTGTGTGTGAGGGGAGGGGGGAATTTGACTATTGCTTTTATATTGTTAATCAAGGTTTCAGGGGCTTTTGGGGTCCTTAACGTGCTCAAAAACTCTTGAAACTTTGCACACAAGTCAGAACCCCCTGCCATCAGGGACAGGCTGAAGCTGGTACCCGGGCGTGGCAGGGGGGCTCAACAGCGCCCCCTTGAACGGGGTCCCAAAACTTGGTCCATAGATCAAACACACTTGCATGAATTAATATGAAACTCGGTACACATATAGATCTCATCGGGCCGAACAACTTTCCCCCGGTCAAGTTTTACGCCAGCCCAACAGGAAGTCGGCTATTATTGGTTGTTTGGAAAACGCTTCCTGTGGAATGCGAAGTACTCCTCCAAGAAAATTCACCGTGTCCCCTCCAAACTCGGTGTGCATGTAGTCAAGACTTTGAGGATGCTAAATTGCGGACGGATTTTTGATATCTCGAACGGTTTGGCCGTGGCGAGGAATCGAATTTATGGCGAGAAAAGAGAAACACGAAGTGGAATAACTTCTGCATACATTAACTGATCTTGATGAAACTTCAGCAGTGTGTTCGTGGTAAGAGGCCGATCAGGTGGATGTAACTATTGTGATTCAAAGTTATAGCGCCACCAACTGGCAGCAGGAAGTGTGTCACTTTCAACATGCTTTTGACAAAAGTGGGGGGGTTAGTTTTAACTCCAGTAATAAAAACTCAGTTCATATATTGATCTCATCGACCCGGACAACTTTCTAATTTAAAGTCATTAGCTCTGACCATCAGGAAGTCAGATATTTTGGTCTGAATGTGGATTTTTTTGTAAAATCAGCCTCTGAATTTTTAGCCACCTTTATCTAAGTGGTTATTTTATTCCCACCAAACTTTTTCAACATGATAAAAATATATTAATGATGCTAAATTGTGAACGGATAATAAATATCTCAAACGGTTTTGCTATGGCGAGGGATTAAAGTAATGTCAAAAAAGTAAACACTAAAAGGCTCATATATTCTAAAAATGTAATTATACACCATTTATTACTACATAAAAGTATACAAATATCAGAACTTAACTCATTTTATTCTTTTTTTTCAATTTAAGAATGAAGTTTAAGTTTAAAAACTGCCAGAATGGTTGTTTAGTCTAAACAATAAATAAATAAAGTCAAACATAGTGCTATACTGCCCTCTTGTGTTCAAAATCAGGTAGGCCTATTATATCTATATAAAAATATACTAGGTATGTGACGGTGAGAATATTTTACCACCGGTTAACTGACGTGTGACACTGCTGGGGGCTTTTTAATCGCTAACTTAAAAACGAAAGTAAAATATGTTCGTCCGCACGGACATTGATAATGGTGCGGAGCAGAGCGAGCGTTTTCAATAAATTCCTATGGAAGGAGGAATGACCTAAGAAACGTTGACTCTGTTCTGCTCGTTCCTCGCTGAGGACGCGCATTCCTTATGAATGCCTGTGCAGCCGTGAGCATTTTAGTTTCATTTTCGGGGCGGATTGCTTGAATGTATTTAAAAAAAGCACAATGTTGTGTTTTATTGCTACTGTACAAAAATATAAGTTAACACTTTGCAGTTTGAATGATGTTCTGAACAAAATGACAGAGTATGTTTTTATGTGTCCACTGTTCAATCGCGCCCTCGTTTTAGTGATTCCCAAGTTATTTTTTCATTTAAGTTTTTTTCATTGTTCTAATCAGGTCAGGCAAGTAAAATGATCTGTGTCTTATCCCTTACATTTTTATATAATATATATACACTACTGTTCAAAAATGTGGCGTCAGTAAGATTTTTAAGCTAAGTTTCTTCTGCTCACCAAGGCTGCATTTGTTTGATTAAAAATACAAACAAAAACAGTAATATTGTAAAATAGTATTCCAATTTAAAACAGCTGCTTTCTATTTTAATATATTTTAAACTGTTATTTATTCCTGTGATCAAAGCTGAGTTTTCAGCATCATTATTCCAGTCGTCACTGGCACATGATCCTTCAGAAATTATTCTAATAATAATTGATGATTGATGCTCAAGAAACATTCATTATTATTTTAAATGTCGAAAACAGTTATGTACAGTCTTTGATGAATAGAAAGTTCAAAAGAACAGCATTTATCTGAAATCTAAAGCTTTTGTAACATTAAACACTACCGTTCAGAAGTTTGGGGTCAGTAATAATTTTAATTTTATTTTTGGGGGAAAGAAATAAATAAATCAATACTTTTATTCATCGAGAATGAGTTAAACTGATAAAAAGTTACAGTACAGACATTTATAATGTTAAAAAAAATTATATTTGAAATAAATGCTGTTCTTTTGAACTTTACATTCATCAACGCATTTTGAAAAAAAATCTGTACACAACTGTTTTCAACATTGAAAATAATAATTAATATTTATTGACCATCAATCATCATATTAGAATGGTTTCTGAAGGATCATGTGACACTGAAGACGGGAGTAATGATGCTGAAAACTCAGCTTTGATCACATAAATTAATTACTATGTAAAATATTTTAAAATAGAAAACAGCTGTTTTAAATTGGAATAATATTTCACAATATTACTGTTTTTGTTTGTATTTTTAATCAAATAAATGCAGCCTTGGTGAGCAGAAGAGACTTCTCCTAAAAACATTAAAAATCTTCCTTACCCCAAACTTTTGAACGGTATATATATATATATATATATATATATATATATATATATATATATATATATGTTTGTATAATATATATATATATATATATATATATATATATATAAATATAGCTGCGAGCAGCGATGGAGGGCCAAAGCCGGCGGTACCGCCACCCCGGTGCCTTTAGGTAACTAAAGGCACCGGGGTTGCGGTGCCACCGGCTTGGGCCCGTAATCGCTGCTCGCAGCTATATTTATTATTATTATTATTATTATTATTATTATTTTGTCAACCTTTCGGGCACTTTTGGGGCCCTTAACATGCTCGAAAACTCTTGAAACTTTGCACACAGGTCAGAACCCGCGGCCATCAGGGCCGGGCTGAAGCTGGTACCCGGGCGTGGCAGGGGGGCTCGACAGCGCCCCCTGGAACGGGATCCGAACACGTGTCCATAAATCAAACACGCTTGCATGTTATAATATGAAACTCGGTACACATGTAGATCTCATCGGGCCGAACAACTTTCGTGCTCTAAGTTTTACGCCAGCCCAACAGGAAGTCGGCTATTATGGGTTGTTTGGAAACGCATGGTCTGGTATTTGAAACACTTCTCCTAGGGAATTCACCCGATCGCCACCAAACTCGGTGGGAATGAAGTCAAGACATTGAGGATGCTAAATTGCGGACGGATTTTTGATATCTCAAACGGTTTGGCCGTGGCGAGGAAACGAATTTATGGCGAATAATGGAAACAGGAAGTGTGTTAGAACTTCTGCATACATTAACTGATCTTGATGAAACTTCAGCAGTGTGTTCGTGGTAAGAGGCCGATCACATGGATGTGACTATTGTGAGTCAAAGTTATAGCGCCACCAACTGGCAGCAGGAATATGTCACTTTCAAAATGCTTTGAAATCACCCTCTTATTTTTACCCGATTTGCTTCAGACTTTAGGTGTACAATGTAGACACACGGCAGATGTAGACCTGTGTAAGGATTATTTATATCTTAGATACTGTTGCCGTGGCAACGCATCAAACTTTA
>NC_140219.1:38945381-39045381 GCF_951802725.1 Rutilus rutilus
GCCAGCTAGCATGTCCTGAGTAAAAGTGATAAAAAAAATAAAAAATAAAACACCTAATTACTTCTTGTGGCCTGCGTATTCACAACGAGTACAAATAGCGATGCAGGTTAACACTAGGCGATTTCCTAGGCAGATATTGACTTATATATTAAGGACTATATTAGGGGGAAGCAGAGGCTAAGCACTGCTACTTGGGTGTGATATCTCTGCGCCCAAGTAGCAGTGCTTCGCCTGTGCTTCCCCCTAATATAGTCCCAAGTCAATATCTGCATAGGAAATCGCCTATTCACTAAGTTTAGTGAATTTAATGTCTGCTTTAAAAAGCATTAATTTTGTTTTTGATTGTAATGTTGTAACAACGTTAGTGTAGTGCAGGGGTTCTCAAAGTTTACATTCAAAGGTCCAAATCTGAATTTTCATCAATGACAAAGATCCGGAACTATTGGTAATTACAAAACTTGTTTTTAATAAACATGTATAACAAATCAACATTCATTTTATGAAAAAAATAAGGTGCCTTTTTATTCAAAATACATGAATAACAAGTGCAAAAGTGGCAAAACAATTAATTTAAGTGTCTGGATTTTTCTTAACAAAACACCACAAAAGTAACATGGTGCAAAATACAGAGCAGTCTAATGTGAGAAATGGCACTGTCTGTCTCCCATCAGCTGCCGAAACCGTGGCACAAAAGGTGTGGTTGCTAGACGGAGACACTGGCCTAAACGTTCATTAGCCAAGCTGCTGCGGTGTGAGTTCTTTACAGCATTCATTGCTGAGAATGGCTTCGTGCTGGATTGTGGCGAAATGAACGCATAAGTTACCTCTCTGTCCAATCATCTTTGAAAACTCTATTTTATTCGTCAACTTTTCTTTTCCTGGACAATTACATCCTCCACACCCATTCAAACGCTTACTGCGGTGAAGTGTCGCGTTGCGCGGCTCGCGCCCGATTACGTTAAAAGTACACTCACTGGATGTCATGGCAACTGAATCACGGAGGAAAACTTTAAATATCTCGCCTTCGCTTTAATTTCGGACCATCTCCAAAAAGACATAAAACACTAAACAAATGATTTTGACATACGTTTATCAAAGTAGGAAATCCAGACTTTTAATCCCTTAGGCTACACACAATTACTGCTGTTGAAATATGAAACAGAGGCGGGTCCGGATTGAATTCCCTCCGGGTCCGGATCCGGACCGGAGTCCGGACTTTGAGAAGTGCTGGTGTAGTGTAATGTGGATTTAACCCTTTTTTGCATATAATGTTACATAAATTCACTATATTTGTTTTCATTGCCTTCAATAAGAACATTGTTTGAAAGACAACACTGGGCAGAATGTAAAATAGCATTTTTTTTAAAATAAATACAGAATTTTTGTCCAAATAGAAAAAAGAGAGAATATATGGAGATATATACCGCATTGCCATTCAGCCAAAAAATATCAAAGCTGTTTATTTTATTTTTTGGCCATATCGCAGATCCCTAATGGATATTACAAAAAATGTAATTCAAATCAAATGATTTCAATCTTTTTGCTGCTTGTAAATTGAAAAAGATATTGATAACTTGATAAAGTTTCATGATAAATATTTGCTGAAATATTTTCTAACAGTCAATGTGTAGAAATAAGAAACACATGAAATACCTTTCGTTAGTTGATGGTTTTCTCTCACTGAAGTTTGGTCCTTCTCCTTTTGACCAGTCACTCTTCACAGACACAGAGCTGGACACATGTGAGCCTGATCTTACACTAATGACACAAAGAAGAGAAAGATAAAACACTTTACTACAGGAGATACTCCAGGTTTCATGTTTAATTAAGCCCAGTTTAACACAAATGAATTCTTGGTCAGAAATTAATTAAATCTGTTGAGTAAACATATATATATTATGAGGGGCCGTACAAGCCTTAAGTGAATTCATTCATTCATTCACTCTCACACACTTAAATTCTCCTTTCACATACATGTATTTCTGTTCTCACACACTTAAATTCTCCTTTTGTATGTGTGTGTGTGTGTATCCAAGTAATACACGTGTCCACTTTGAAACACAATGTTAATCTGTAGTTAAACCTGCCTCCTGGTAGGTTTAATTTAAGCCTTGATTTAGTCCTGGATTAACTCTAGTCTTCCTCCAGGAAATCAGTTTATTAAACTCTGGACTAAACTAAATCTAGGACTATTTAAAGCCTTGACCGAGAAAGCAGATTTCTGTTAATCTGGTTTAAAGGGCCATTTTAGTCTAGGATTAGGCTTAATCTCTGTTCGGGAAACTGCCCCATAGTGAATTCTGCATTGGCAATAGGTATTTAAATATGTTGAGCAGTAGTTATGTAAGCAGACTCAAATTAATGCATATTACCAAAAAAAAATATTATAATTTCAATCTTTTTGCTGATGCTCCTTTTGGGTTTTTATAGCACTGCTGTTTGTAAATTGGAAATATATTTGAACAAAGTTTTATGATACATATTTGCTGAAATATTCACTAACAGTCTATGTGTGACTAACAATAAGAAACACATGAAATACCTTTCGTTAGTTGATGGTTTTCTCTCACTGAAGTTTGGTCCTTCTCCTTTTGACCAGTCACTCTTTACAGACACAGAGCTGGACACATGTGAGCCTGATCTTTCACTAATGACACAAAGAAAAGAAAGATTAAGCACTTTACTACATGAAATACTTCAGTCTCATTTGAAATGTTTTAATGTAGGGCTGCTTGAGTACGGCAAAAATCATATAAATTATAATCAGACAGCCGTCATATGTGCTGTTTAATGCGTTTGATGTGGTGATTTCCTCAGTGAATAACCTACATTGCACAGGTATATTCTCCATCTGTAAATGTTAGAAGGTCATGCAAATATGTCCATTTTTCCATGTCAGGAGTGAACGAGTCATGTGAGTCTCTGCTAAACTTCAGACTTCACTGAAAGAGCGCCGCCGAGCACCAAACAGACGGAGCGCAATAGAAGTAAAAATATAGATACATTTTGCTAAAATATATGTTTTTGGACATTAAATGTGCCATATGCAGAATTGTAAACCTACAAATAAGTGGATTTTAATGATAGCAGAATTGAAATGGGGTAATCAAATCTAGGCTAATATAATTCCTAAGCTCAGATGAGTGAATGTGTGTTCCTCTTTCCTGTGAACATTTAGTACTTTTGTTTTTATTTATTTTTAAAGGAACACTCCACCGTTTTTTGAAATAGGGCTTATTCACCTTCTTTCCTACATTTAGATAGGTGGGCAAATGCATTTTTATCTCAGTGCATGCATTGTTTTAGTTTGACAGGGTTGGCGCTAGCTTAGCTGAGCATAATGAATGGAATCCTTTGTTGCCAGCTAGCATGTCCTGAGTAAAAGTGATAAAAAAAAATAAAAAAAAACACCTAATTACTTCTTGTGGCCTGCGTATTCACAACGAGTACAAATAGCGATGCAGGTTAACACTAGGCGATTTCCTAGGCAGATATTGACTTATATATTAAGGACTATATTAGGGGGAAGCAGAGGCGAAGCACTGCTACTTGGGTGTGATATCTCTGCGCCCAAGTAGCAGTGCTTCGCCTGTGCTTCCCCCTAATATAGTCCCAAGTCAATATCTGCATAGGAAATCGCCTATTCACTAAGTTTAGTGAATTTAATGTCTGCTTTAAAAAGCATTAATTTTGTTTTTGATTGTAATGTTGTAACAACGTTAGTGTAGTGTAATGTGGATTTAACCCTTTTTTGCATATAATGTTACATAAATTCACTATATTTGTTTTCATTGCCTTCAATAAGAACATTGTTTGAAAGACAACACTGGGCAGAATGTAAAATAGCATTTTTTTTAAAATAAATACAGAATTTTTGTCCAAATAGAAAAAAGGAGAATATATGGAGATATATACCGCATTGCCATTCAGCCAAAAAATATCAAAGCTGTTTATTTTATTTTTTGGCCATATCGCAGATCCCTAAATGGATATTACAAAAAATTTTATTCAAATCAAATGATTTCAATCTTTTTGCTGCTTGTAAATTGAAAAAGATATTGATAACTTGATAAAGTTTCATGATAAATATTTGCTGAAATATTTTCTAACAGTCAATGTGTAGAAATAAGAAACACATGAAATACCTTTCGTTAGTTGATGGTTTTCTCTCACTGAAGTTTGGTCCTTCTCCTTTTGACCAGTCACTCTTCACAGACACAGAGCTGGACACATGTGAGCCTGATCTTACACTAATGACACAAAGAAGAGAAAGATAAAACACTTTACTACAGGAGATACTGCAGGTTTCATGTTTAATTAAGCCCAGTTTAACACAAATGAATTCTTGGTCAGACATTAATTAAATCTGTTGAGTAAACATATATATATTATGAGGGGCCGTACAAGCCTTAAGTGAATTCATTCATTCATTCACTCTCACACACTTAAATTCTCCTTTCACATACATGTATTTCTGTTCTCACACACTTAAATTCTCCTTTCACATATATATATATTTCTACTATCACACACATACTTTCTCATTTCACATGCATACATTTCTATTCTCACACACTTAAATTCTCCTTTCACATGCATGTGTATATTTTGGGTTGTTTTTAACACAATGGCTGGGTAAATATAGGACAGAACACAGGCTGGGCTAATTTTACGGGTTAATTTTATATATATAGAGAGAGAGAGAGAGAGAGAAAATCTATGATATAGCTTATTTAGTACTTAGAAATTAAATCTAAACTAGTGGTTTCCAACCTTTTTAGCCTCAAGTACACCCACAACCCCATCAATAAGGCTCAAGTACCCCTCCATTGACACTAAACCAAAGTAAATGCAGTGTTTATATTTTAATGCAGTTGTCACAATTACCTAATTTGCCAATGAATCAGTTTTATTGATTGCATTTCAGACTCGAAGATAGTGGGAACATTTTAATAAGAAACACAGTGTTTGTAATTAGACATTCCAGCGCTTAAAATGTTATTTTGAATATGATGACAAAAAACATTATTTATTAATCCTTCAAAGATGGTCCCCATTTGTAAAACTGAAAGAGTAATATACACACAAAGAGTTACAATATAAACAGTAGATGGCGGCAGAAGAGCACTTATTGGCTAATATTAGCCATTTCCACTCTCCAACCCATTTTGCTTTTGAATTTATAATTAGACTAGACATTATAAAATCACTAGGTCAGTTATCTAGTAAAGGGCCTTGCGGTCATCTATGGCAACTCCATAACACTTGCTCAACTGGACTTTCATAATACTAAGACTTTTGAATATATGGTTTTGAAGGTTCTCTTTCATCATCTCGTTTTGAGATCCACCTATGGGGAAGGCATCCTGTACCTGACCTCTGCAGAAGCATCCAATTGCACCAAGTCTGGCTAACAGACAGAAGTGCGCAGCCAATGCCAGGTAAGGCACCACCCCCTTACCTAAGGAATATTGCTTTCAGGCGCGCTTCTCCCACTCAGTTGACATTCGCTTCTCGCGATCTCTGCACTGACACAGTTCGGTTGGATTAACGTTACGCTGCTCACTTTCGAGACTTCAGGAGGACATATCGCCAGACCAGCCTCCGCCAGACGTGAGTGACAGTCGTTTCTTCAGCCTATCCGCTTTGTTTTTTGCATCCGGAGCCGCCGAGCTCTCGCTGTCCTTCACCTGCTCCTCCTTACATGGCTGCCTGCCACGGATTTTTCCGAGTTCTTCACCGCTGGCCCACCCATGGCTATGTGACCGTCTAAACCGCCGCTTCTCCGGGGAACAGCCTATCACGACGAGCCTGCCCGGCCGCGTGTGGTGCTCTCATCGCCGCTAAGGACCCTCTCATTCTGCGTGGCCTGCTTGGGCTTAACACGCTCAAGAAGCTTTGGAGAACCCGGAGAATTGCGGTCACTGTAATTGTTGCCCATGTAGCTTTTACTAAGCCGGCTTTTAGTTGCACGACCCAGCGTGCCGTGCTCGGCCTTTCTGACTCGGATGGGGGACACGGTGATGATGATGCGCTACCGGGGGACTCCCGGAGCGCCACCTCTCTAAAATATTTGAGCTTACATCAGCCAATCCGCATTCCCTGAAGGGGACATCTTCGTGGGAAAACCTCACTCTCGTTGACGAACCGGCCGGTTCTGGCGACGGGGATGACGCGGTCCTTTTAGCGTTCCCTAGGCTAGCGCTCACGCGGCTTTGCCTCAGTCCATCCTCCTGGAAGTTTGTGAGCGAGCGGCCGTTCGTCTCAACATTGTGTGGCCAGCTCCACAGAGCGCCACCGACCAGGATAGGAATATTTACGACGGGTAGCGCTGGGACCACCGCAGTCTAAAAAGAGGAAACAACTCTTAAAACCGTTTTTTTCCAGTGTTCACGAAGCTCATAAACACGGCTGTAGCGTCCCGCTAGACTGTTAACGGTCTCACGGGCCTTGATGTGTTATGATTAGCACTACGTGTTGAGGCTTTCTATTTATGCCTTCCTAGGAAGGCGGCCCCGAACTAAAGCGGCCTGCCTGTTGTTCGACCATTGGGAGTATCGAGCCCGCGGAACCCCTGTCCAAAAGACACAGGGTCTCCCGCGGACGGTCGGTTAATCCCGTCTCGTGGCTGCCCAGCCCGTGTGTTTAGTGGACGTTGTGTGTCTCCTCATGGCTTCCTCTATCCAAGTTGTGCCGTTAGGTCTCCTGAGAAGGAGAGCGTTCACGAAATGGGTTTGTCACTACATTTCAGCCCGATTCGCGATCTCTGCCGCTCGGTAACGGTGCTCGGCTCGGCTGCTCGGCGGCCCTGCTCTACTGGGAGAGCGAAAACTTTTACGCACGGGGAACCCCCCTCGGGACGGTTACGATGCGGAAAGTTTTGACGGCAGAAGGCACCCAGGAAGGCAGAACGGTGAACAGTCTGTGGCTGAGCAGACTACGTTCAGCGCACATTAACTATTTAGAGCTTTTACCATTTGGAAAGCTCTGAATCATTTTCTGCCTCGCCTGCAGGGACATCCCGTTCTATTACGGTGCGATAGTACCACGGCAGTGGCTTAGATCAACTGTCAGGGCGGCATGCGCTCGTCGAAACTCCACGCTCTAGCTTTCAGGCTTTTGGTGTGGAGCAGACGGGTTTTTCTGTCATTACGCGTGACTCATGTTCCGGGCATTCTGAACAGAGGCGCGGATCTGCTATCGAGGGGAAACCCAATCTACAGGGATTGGCGTCTTCACCCGCAGATATTGGAGATGTCGTGGATGAGATTCGGACATGCAGCCATAGATCTATTCGCCTCGCGCGAAAACCACCATTGTCCTATGTTCTTCTCGCTGAAGGACGTGGACGCGCCCCTCGGGGCAGACGCACTGGCCCACCATAGGCCCAGAGTGTTGCTGTATGCTTTTCCTCCCCTGCGCCTGATAATTCCTACACTGGCCAGAGTGAGAGAGCAGGGCCTGTCTCTCATTCTGATAGCACCCAGGTGGCCCAAAGCCCCGTGGCTGGCAGAGATAATCCCTCTGTTATACGCTGAGCCATGGCGCCTCCCCCCTCGCACGGACATACTGTCCCAAGCCAACGGGGAGATTTACCACCCCCACCCGGACAGGGTGGCTCTCTGGGCCTGGCCCGTGTGAGGCCGAACCTAAATGCACTGGGGCTCCCGCCACGTGTAATCGCCACTACTCAGAATGCCAGGGCCGTTTCCACGCGATCCCTATATGGCTGTAAGTGGCAAGTGTTCGAAGGGTGGTGTAAGAAATTATGTTCTGTTCCCAAAAACTTCCACTCCAATATATATATGTATATCAAAATGTTCCTTCACTTAAAAGAGTTTAATTATCATATAGAGAAAATTACATTCAATCTCAGTAATAAGTAAATAATAGTATCACAGAGGGCAACCAACAACCATCTTGATTAAAGGGACTTCAAACAATCTTATCACTTTAACCTTTGACTGTTCTTATTTGAAAGAATAACATAGAACCTTCTGTGGGACACTAGGGACCATGGGGTGTCTCAATTTCATTAACATACAGACCACAGCTGTTGCAAGAAGAGCAACTTCATTTACATTAAGACCAGGATAAAAGGTTTAGGATTGGGTATGTTCGGGGTTCATTCTGACGCCGGTGAACCCAAGGTGCTTCGTGTACCTTGCCACTGCTATGCTGTAATAAACTTAATTTTTGAGATCTTCGACGTCCACTTCATTTTTTCTTACAGTGGTGTGATGGGCGTGGTCTCACATCTTATCAGTGCTCGGTGCCTGATATTTTGTGTTTCCTGCAAAACCTCATGGAAAGAGGCAGGTCCTTTTCCACCATTAAGGTCTGCCTGGCTGCGATTTTAGCCTGTCATGTGGGTTTTGAGGGCTCCACCGTCAGGCAGCACCCTCTAACCTGCAGTTTTATGAAGGGTGCACGCCGCTCCTTGCCGGTCATCAGGAGATCTGTTCCAGAGTGGGACCTCTCCATGGTGCTGGAAGCGCGGTCTCTGTATCCTTTTGAGCCTCTGGGGAGTATTTCCCGTAAGCTGCTGTCCCTCAAGACAGCTTTGCTCTCGGCCTTGGCATATGCTAAACGGGTCAGTGTGCTGCATGCACTCTCGGTTCACCCCTTGTGCGCAAAATTCTCCCTAAGTGGAGATAAGGTTTCCCTTAAGCCTAACCCAGCCTTCATGCCGAAATGCTTCCCTGTGTTCACTTCGGAGGTTTTGGAGCTATTCGCTTTTCACCCTCCACCTTTTGCCTCCCCGGAGGATCAGGGGCTGAATGCTCTGTGTCCCGTCCGTGCTCTGCAAACATATATGACCAGGACCAGTGCTTTCCGCAAGAGCGACCAGCTCTTTGTTTCAAGGGCTCCCCCACACAAGGGGAGTCCCATTTCAAAGCAATGCCTCTCATATTGGCTTGTGGACGCTATACTATGGCTTATGAAGCAAAGGGAGTGCAGCCCCCAGGGGGCATCAGAGCTCATTCCACAAGGGGCTTAGCCGCCTCTTGGGCTTTGTTCAGGGGAGTGCCACTGCAGGACATCTGTTCCGCGGCCAGCTGGGCCTCTCCTCATACCTTTGAGCATTACTACCGGTTGGATGTCACCAGAACCTCGGTGGCACACTCGGTCCTAGGGGTAGGGTCCTCTTAGCCCTTTCCCACAGCCCCGTTGGGTTAACCAACGAGGAGTGAATGGCCGGCTGGCCATGTTCATTCCTGTCACCAAGCATTCGCATTCCTTCTTGGGTTTAGCTATGTGCATTGGTGGTGTGGGGGCCATTATCATGTATGTGTCTCATGCATGTTTCATGCCCTGCTTGTCCTGCAGTAGTGTTGTCACGATACCAAAATTATTGTTTCGATACCGATACCAAGTCAAGTATTGCGATTTCGATACTTTTTCGATACTTTTCCTGAAAAGGGAGAAACACTCTCAAATATCATTGCTGTGCTTTATTTTAAAACCGGGACAACATTCTAATCATATAACACACTAATAAATGAACATATGAACAGCAGATATATTAAACATTTGAACAAAATATGAAATATAAAAATATAAAAAATTAATTAGAGCAATGACATTCAAGGTAAAATTTTTTTAAAAATTTAGCAGCATTATCTCATTTATCATAAGAAACATAAGAGTTACCAGTAATAACTTTATCTTGATTCTGAACTTTGAATAAAAATATGAACAGCGATTATATTAAACAATGTTTAATATTGGTAACAGATGATAAGCCTCATTGGTGATATATTTGACATATGGGGAGAGAGTTGTGGAAGGCCTATACAGTACTTCATGTTAAACATAAATATATGGCAGCAAAGACAACATCGGCAGTGTTGATGCACTTGACGGCAAAATAGGCTACAGAATATTTCGTTCTGTATTGAGAGGTGCAATATTTGAAAATCAATAATATTTTTTTTAATTACATTTATATTGTATTATGTCAAAACCTAGAGACTTTCAAACATCAAAATGTAATTTATTAATATGTATTCGTGTCAAAATGACATAGAAACATCTTTCCCTATTCTATTTTACCTGGAAACGCTTGCGTGTCACGTGAAAAATAGGCGTCGGTTCCATTTCTGGCATGCATGGGTTTTCCGCGCGTCTCGAGCTGCGCCTGAGACGCGTGTGTTACGCAGGCAGTTAAATATTTTATTTCGCAGGCCGAAATAAAAACGGACACGCCACGCAGCCAGTGTGTCGCCGGCCTTACAAATCTGGAACGCGGTCATTCTTAGAAGTATCGATACTAATACATTTAGGAATCGTGGCGTTTTTAATTTCCGATTTACTTTTGAAGTATCGGTGCACCGTGCAACAGAGCAAGGTAGGCAAAGTACTTCCATATGTCACTCCTCGCGTCATCTTTTTCTACGATGTGGACCACTTGTACTCGCACATGCAGCCATCTCGCTGTAGTGTTTTGTCACATGACACTGACAGCGGCAGCTTCTTTGCTGCGTGCTTCAGGGAAAAAAACAGACGTCCAGATAGGGAGGCGTTTTTTTTGTTTGTTTTTTAAGTATCGATACTGATAAATTTAGGTATCGTGACGTTTTTAATTTCCGAGTATCGCGATACTTTTGAAGTATCGGTACACCGTGCAACACTATCCTGCAGTTTAGCGTGGCGTCACCCTTGCAGGGTCATGTTTGTGGGACGTGTCAGGCACCGCCTCTCTGAGGTGACCGTCCTTCCCTGGCCTTCAGAACCTCACTGTGAATGTATTGGGCAATCGGGGAGCTGGTCATGTCTCTCCCATAGGTGGATCTCAAAATGAGATGATGAAAGAGAACAATAGGTTACTGTCGTAACCCCGGTTCTCTGAAACATCGAGTGGAGAGATCCACCAGCGTTGCCCCGCTTGCCGCACGAGAAGCGAATATACTTACTGAGGGGGAGAAGCGCGCCTGACAGCTATATGCCTTAGGTAAGGGGGTGGTGCCTTACCTGGCATTGGCTGCGCGCTTCTGTCTGTTAGCCAGACTTGGTGCAAATGGATGCTTCTGCAGAGGTCAGGTACAGGATGCCTTCCCCATAGGTGGATCTCTCCACTCGATGTTTCAGAGAACCGGTTACGACAGTAACCTATTGTTTCCTCAAACTGTCCACTAACAATCATCCTAATTTATACACCACCCAAACAGCAAAACTATTTTTTCTCTGGGCTTAGTGAACTGCTAACACTAGTGTGTGCTTCTTCATCCAAGGTCATGTAATGGGGAGAGAACAGAGGAGACAATAGCAAGTAAAACTGGCTCTTTATTGAACAATTATTTGAATTTGGTCATCTTGCACTGAGACTTTAACATCCACGTTGACACTCCCTGTTCTAATAGTACTCAATTAAAGACTGTTCTGGACTGATCTTTATGAGAATGTTAATTTCCCAACTCATACTCATGGACACACACTTGACTTAGTTTGTACATCTGGTTTGAATGATATCTCCATCAGTGGTCTAGTTACTCCTATCTCTGATCATAAGCTTATTCCTTTTGATTTTACATTACTTTGTCCAAAATATTAACAATATAACCATCTCTTTTTTTTTTTTTTTTTGCTTTTCAGATTACATAACAAAGATAACATAATATGACAACTCAAACTTTGACATAAACATTCACTTTAATTTCTTCTTTACACTATTTCAACCCCCATTGCAACTTTGTACCCAATGCCCACATAATAGTATGTTCCTAACTTAATTATAATTCCCTTCCCATATGCCTTATGCCATTTCGTCCAAACCTATTTTCAAAAACTGTATTTTTCCACCATAACATAGGCTACAGCCACAATAACAGTGTTCATATAACTGTGGAAGAACGAAAAAAGAAAAAGAGGGAAATAAAAAGAAGAGTTCGTTTGTACCCAATTCAACTATTCACATAATAACAGAAATAATTATACTTATAATCAGCCTATATATAAAATGCATTAATAGGCTAATATAAAAATATCAGTAGTCCAAATTAGTTCGGGATTCGAACCCGTGACATATGATCGTAACGTAAGTTCAACCACTCTGCCACGATTCACTCGTTGCGACATGGCCTAACGTTCCAGTGTGTGTTCGCTCAAACGCTCTTCATTCAAATGAACGTGCCGCCGCGTTTGTCGAACACTAATTCAACATGCCAGAATAAAACCTGGCTTTAGAACAATTTAGACAATGCACTCGTCGTGGTGTGCCAAAAAATTTACAATAATTTAGTTTCATTTATTTCAGTGTTAATGTTTGAGTTAAAAAAATCCTCTACAAATTAAATTAACACAAAGTTGGCTATAAGAGTCCTTTATAGGCTACGTAAAAAAGCAAAGGGCTTACAGGCTTAACATTTAGGCTACTTTGCTTAAATTCGATACATTTATTTTCAGTAGGGCCTAATAAATTTGTAGGGATGTAATTTCAGTATGCTTTACCAACGCTATGTATTCAATTAAAGTTCCAAGAGGTCTGGTCTCTATATTTCCTTCCCAGCTGACACTAATATGCAAGTGCACAGCAAAAATCACAACTTGTGCTTGCTGCGAACGCAAGTTATTTAAGGTGTCTCAACTGTACACAGTCTACCCTACAATGTGAATTCGTTACAAGGTTTCATTTAATTAAATTAATGTGCAGCAATTTGTACAAATAGAGTCTATAGGCCTACTATACTGTTATAATTTTGAATTTAGCTGGATCAATGTGCACTGACCGCCACAGTGTTCTTGTCAGAGAACTCAGAGTCATGGATAGATGATAGCCTTTTAATGATTGCTTTGGCATCAACATAGATGGACATTTGCAAGGTTTTCTAAAACAATGAAAGAAAATAATAATCAACATAAATTCACGTAAGTGTGACATTGTAGATATAAATGAAAAAACTCAACATGAAGTATTTGCTTCCTTATACAAGTTATAACGATCGCTATTCAAACTTCAAAGGATTGACGGCATATAATACAGCGTGCAATTCACGTGCGGTAAATCGGCCGCTTTAATATAAACGAATAAACTTAGAAACACTATCTACAACAAATACTCTTGCACTATAATAGTAATATTGAAATAACACGGGTCTTACTTGTCCGTTACTCGTACAATGTCCTTATAATGCAAGCAATCCCGCAAACTTTCCGGTCAGAACGGCTGATGCAACTCTGTGGCGCTACGCTTATTCTCAGTCTACTAAATCAGCGTAGGCTCCGCAACTGCGCTTGTTGCGCACTATTCAGTGACGCACAGCGCTGATTCTGTGCGCATCTCCGTTATTATGCTAAACATGGAGAATTCTGAACAGCCGCCCCCACATTTGAGAAGCAAATGTGATGATTAGTAGAATTCTTTATGTTTGCGGATTTTCTGTATTATCTGGCAGTCCGGGAAGTGGGATAAGACGGGCTACAGGTCGTGTGTAGATTTTATCCCGTACTTGAATTTCAACAGTTCGTACACAATCATCTCTGCTTGGAAGGAGTTTCACCACACGACCTATAGGCCACTGGGCTCGCGGTAGGTTGGGGTCAATTATCATTACCACGGTATCCAGTGCAAGGGGCTCTGTTGGATGCTGCCATTTGTAGCGGGGATGAAGGTTTGGCAGGTAATCTCGTAGGTAACGGATCCAAAACTGATCTATTAAGTTCTGACAATGCCGCCATCTACGTCTTCCTATGGTTTCAGGAGCGTAAACGGCTTGTGGCAAAGAAGCGTCCCGCCGCCCCATGAGGAGCATATTTGGTGTTATAGGGTCGGGATTTGCCACGTCAGCTGAAACATACCCTAGAGGCTTGGAATTGAGGATACCTTCCACTTCAACTAGGATGGTGTGAAGTACATCTTCTGACAATGATTGAGCTCCCACAGCGACCTGGAGTGCACTCTTGATGGAGCGAATCTCCCGCTCCCATGCTCCTCCAAAGTGCGGTGCATTAGGGGGATTGAATTTGAAATCAACCTGGTAATTTGCCAGTTGTTGTTGAAGCTGCGGTTCCAATTCCTTGAAAGCTGTTTGGAGTTCCCTGTCAGCTCCTTTGAAATTCGTGCCTCGATCCGAAATGATTTCTGCTGGTTTGCCTCGCCGGGCAATGAATCTGCGGAGGGCTAGTAGAAAGGCATCTGTATCCAGTGAATTAAGGAGATCCAAATGAATGGCACGTGTCGTTAGGCACTTAAATCACTCCCCACCGTTTCTCATTTCGTCTGCCTATCTTGGCAATGAATGGCCCAAAACAATCAACACCTGTTGAGAAGAAAGGTGGGCGGAAGATGCGTAGGCGAGCCTTTGGCAGATCTGCCATTTGGGGAACTTTAGGCTGTGCTCTCCATCTCTGACATTCTGGGCAGTGAAGTTGGTACCTTTTAATGACTTGTCGACCTCTCAAAATCCAATACTGTCTTCTGATTTCTGCAAATAATCTCTCAGATCCAGCATGTAACAGCTGTTTATCATAGTCTTTAATTATAAGCATGGTAGCAGAATGACGAGGATCGAGGACAATTGGATGAATATCAAGGTCACTGACTTGCTGTAACTGCCGTAGCCTCCCACCTACTCTTATGAGACCTGTTGTTTGATCCAGCTCTGGTGATAGATTTCTAAGTCTACTGCTGCTATGAACTGGCTGGCCTGCTCTTAGAGAAACAAGCTCTTCCGGAAAACTTTGTTCTTGGCAGGCTCGCAGTAGAACAGCTTCTGCTTCACGGTAACTGTTTATCAATTGAGTCTGGTTTGGCTCTGCCGCCCCATGGCATTGCTGACGTACAGCCTCGACAAGGTCCTTCCATGAATCAAACTGGTTTACGTCTGGAATATTCTGTGGTACCGATGCAAAACTACAGAAAGTCAGACCTTTTAGTTCGTTGGACTTATGTGGCTGAGTGATGTGTGGTCTCTTAGGCCATTCATCTGAAGCTTGCAAGAGGAAAGACGGCCCATTACTCCATCTGCTCGGTCTAGTAAGCTCTAGAAGTGTTTTGCCCCTTGTCAAGTCATCAGCTGGGTTATTAAGTGAGTCGACATAACGCCATGATCGCTGATCTGTTAGTTCTTGTATTTCGGATACACGTGTGCCGACAAATACCTTGAACCGGCATGACTCTGACTGTAGCCATTCTAGAACAGTTGTAGAGTCTGTCCATAATGTGGTCTGTTTCAAGCAGAATGACAATTCTGTATGGATTAATTTTTTCAGCTGCGCTCCAACAAGCGCTGCGCACAACTCTAACCGTGGCATGGTCTGTTGACGTTTTGGGGCCACTTTTGACCTGGCCATTATGAAGGACACATTGGTAGTGCCCTCATAAGTTGTAGAGAGGTATGCCACCGCTCCATACGCCCTTTCCGACGCATCACAGAAAACATGAAGGTGGTGCTCGATTTCAGGATTATCCATTGCTTCAGGAACATAGCAACGCTGGATTGAAACTGAGCTGAGGTGTGGTAATTCACTCTCCCAGACATTCCAAGACTCACGCAGATCTGCAGGGAGGTCTGGGTCATCCCAGTCTCTTTTCTTTGACCATAGCTGCTGTATGAGAATCTTGGCTCTGGTGGTATAAGGCGTGATGAAACCCAAAGGGTCATACTGACTCGCTAGTATCTTGTAAACTGTACGCATTGTTAGTGCTGAATGTTTGATAGGTTGGTATTTGTAACCCAGTGTATCTGTTCTACAATTCCAGCAGAGTCCTAATGCAGGTTCTTGAGGGTCACACCGATTGTATTCAAGCCACAGTTCCATGTCCTTGGACCTAGCATCAGATGGTAGGTGAGCCACTACTGATGATTGGTTGCTCGTCCACTGCCTAATTTCAAATCCGCCATCCGCCAGTATTGCACGCAAGTCATCTACTCTGGTCTTGGCTGCTTCAGCAGTAGGTAAACTCTCCAGACAATTATCAACGTAGAAACCGGATTCAACAGACTGGATGAGATCAGTAGTGCTGCGTGGGTGTTCTTTGATGTGCTTTTGTAGTGCATAGATAGCACAGCAAGGACTACTGGTTGTCCCGAACGGTAGCACCTGCCATTCATATACTTGCGGTGGGATCTCCCGTAGTAAATCCCGCCAAAGGAATCTCAGTAAGGGTCTGTCCTCAGGTAACAGTCGAACCTGGTGAAACATACCCTTGATGTCTCCACTGATCGCAACACAGTGCTGTCGAAATCGCAGTAAGACCCCGAGCAGGGATGGTCCCAGGTTTGGTCCTGGCAGGAGCTGCTCATTGAGTGAAGTACCTTCGTAGACAAATGAACAATTGAACACCAGACGTGCCTTACTATTATGGTAGACGAGATGATGTGGCAGGTACCAGGATTCCTCTGATTCATTAGCTTCTTTAGCTGTGATCTCCTTTACATAACCTGCTTGAATTAGTCTATTCATCTCACCTTGATAGTCGGCTGCCTTCTCTGGTTGATCCCGGAGTCTCCTTTCGGTACTGCGGAGATTGGCAAGCACAGATTCCTGAGGAGCACGGAGCTTGGGGGAATCATCTCTTCTTAACAAGGGAGTGGCATAGCGCTGAATTCCATCGATTAACACCCTGCAGGTCTTGCCATCTAGGATCTCAATAGATTCTTGGTCATGTTTAGATCGAGTTAACAGCTTTTCACTGCGGTAAGGTAGAGAATCTAACTTCCACAATCGCTCCACGTCTCTGTAGAGGGTATCATGGGCTGCTGCAGTGGTGATAAAATAACTCTGATGAGTGGAAGTTGACCGATTTGAAAGACCTTCAGGACCTTGAAGAGCCCACCCGAGTTTTGTACGGACTGCAACTGGTCCATTCTGAGTGTCTACATGAATTGTTTCCACTGCAGTAATCAGAGAGCTATTATCTGAGCCAATCAGCAACAAGGGCTGAACATTCTTGAATGACTGCAAAGGAATATCTCTCAAGTGGACATATCGACGTTGAAGAGCTTTCACTGGATAGCTCTGTTCCACAAGATCTAATCCATCTGCAGTGAAGGCATTCTGGATTCTGTACTTGACTACTGGATTGCTTCTGGAGGACACATCAAAGGTAACAACTAAGCCAGTCAGGAATGTGACATCAGGACGGATAGTACGTAAGGCTAAAGTTTCCTCCTTCCCTTCCAGCTGAAGCTGTTGAGCAGCAGCAGGTAGCAGCATGGTACGTTCAGCTCCGTCGTCTAATATCGCAAATGTCTCAATTGTTCTGTCCTTATTATGTAGAAGCACAGGCACAACTTTCAGTAGTACTCGACCTGAGGGACTGGAAGGTGTGAGATAGATCCTACTGTTTAATGCACTGGTGTGCTTAATCTTGGATCGCTGTTCAGCGATTCCATGGAGGACTTGGAGATGTATCTCCCCACAGATACCACATGGTTTCTTTAAATTACAGTCCTCTGGATGATGGGAACGACCGCATTTCCAGCACCGTTTCCCCTCTGCTATCCATTGCATGAGGTTTTCTGTAGATTGCTCCTTTATTTCTGAGCACTGGGTTATGTAATGCTCTTTGCTGTGGTTCTTCCATTGAGAGGGCTGAGATACCGGCTTAGGTGATTTGACACTTTGGGGTTCTGTACCATGGTAGACTGAAGCACTCTGTCTTTTCGATCGGGTTGAATCCTTTCCCTGAAGTGAGTAGGAGGATTTCTCTTTCTGATAACGTTCAACTAGTCTACTGGATAGACGCTGTTGTTGAGCTTTACTCTGCAGCCAACCAGAAAAGTCCTGAAGATTATATGGATTGAGGCTGGCGACATTCAACTTGCCTTGCATCTGTAAGAACTCAATGAAATTGTCTCTGAGATACTTGGGCAGTTTGCTGAGGAGCCGGTCTACATGGGAACAACAGCTGAGTTCAATGCCTCTCTGGCCCTCCAAGGATAGTAACATACTCACAAGAAGATGAACTCTTAAGGCAAATGACTGGAAACTACTAGCTTCACCGACCTTCACATCTGGAGCGTTGAGTATGGCTGCTATTTCGCTCTGTGCTAATTGATGTGGCTGTCCATAATGCAACTGCAGAGCCTGCATGGCTGCTGTATATGGCCGAGCTTCATGTCGACAAGACTGTCCAATCATTTGAGCCTCTGGAAGTTTAAGATGTTCAAGTAGCACGTGATATTTGTATTTCTCTGACAGCTCAGGATGTGGGTCTAGTAGATTATCCAGAGCTAGTTTCAGATTAGCGAAATCCCTTTCACTGTCTACAGCAAAGTCTGGTATGGAAGGTTTAGGCGCTCCATATAAATTAATGGGAGGTGAAGGAGCTGTCTGACAATTATCATATTGTGGCCAAGTTACTTGTTGTGCTGGGTAGTGAACACCATGTGCACCAGTATAACTAGGCTGTGCTGGGTAGACACCAGGATAATTAGGATGACAGCCAGCATAAACGGAAGGTACAGAGTGTTGTATCGTATGTATTGCAGTCTGAGGATTAGTGGCCCATTGCTGCTGGGACAAAAAAGGGCTGCCTTCAACTCCTAAGGACCTTCTAAGTTCAGGAGGTGACTTATCTTCATACTGCCTTTGTAGGAGTAACTGTCCTTGTAAAGCAGCATCAGAAGCTGTAGGGAGTTGTGGAGACACAAAGCATGATGATGGAATTGAGTGAACTGAACTCATACTATTCAGTGCAAGTGTTTGCTGGGCAGACTGAGCTCTTATGGTACCCTGTGCCACGTTTCGCATAACTGGAACTTGTAAGATTGGAGGTAAATCAGCTCCTTTTTGTTTAGCGCTCATTGCATCAGGCGGAGATTCTGGAAAGTCAACTGGTGTCTTTGTGAAGTGTGGAGCAGTCGAGGTAATGTTATGAACAGACTCAGGGGAAAGTGCTCCCTTCTGAGATGCTATATCCGCTTCTTGGAGTGAGAGGTTATCTGCTTCCTCCTCCAGTAGGAAAGCATTAATGCGTTTTAACATATCCTGTCGACGCTGCTGCCTTTTCTCATAAAGAGACAGTCTGCTTGTAAGCTGTGCAATCTCAGCTGACTCCTCCCTCTCAGCTGCAGAGATGTTTTCCATCAATTCTCTCAGGGACATTTTATCAGTTGATTGAACTCGTTCTGCTTTACGTACTGGTGTAGACATACTTGGCAAGGATGATGCTCTGTCCACAGCTCGGTTTACTGCTGAAGTCACTGTATGTGTTTCTAGTGAGCTTGGTGGGGGACTAGTTGACCTTGGAAATTTATAGTCCATAACATAGTCCTCCAGGTGCCTAGGAAGTTTACTCTGTCTCACTGGTCTCCCAGATGACTGGTCTGGACTGGACGGGTTATCATCAGGCAATGACATATCTGTAGTAGTCAGTCTCCGGCTCGAAGGACCATGTTATAATTTTGAATTTAGCTGGATCAATGTGCACTGACCGCCACAGTGTTCTTGTCAGAGAACTCAGAGTCATGGATAGATGATAGCCTTTTAATGATTGCTTTGGCATCAACATAGATGGACATTTGCAAGGTTTTCTAAAACAATGAAAGAAAATAATAATCAACATAAATTCACGTAAGTGTTACATTGTAGATATAAATGAAAAAACTCAACATGAAGTATTTGCTTCCTTATACAAGTTATAACGATCGCTATTCAAACTTCAAAGGATTGACGGCATATAATACAGCGTGCAATTCACGTGCGGTAAATCGGCCGCTTTAATATAAACGAATAAACTTAGAAACACTATCTACAACAAATACTCTTGCACTATAACAGTAATATTGAAATAACACGGGTCTTACTTGTCCGTTACTCGTACAATGTCCTTATAATGCAAGCAATCCCGCAAACTTTCCGGTCAGAACGGCTGATGCAACTCTGTGGCGCTACGCTTATTCTCAGTCTACTAAATCAGCGTAGGCTCCGCAACTGCGCTTGTTGCGCACTATTCAGTGACGCACAGCGCTGATTCTGTGCGCATCTCCGTTATTATGCTAAACATGGAGAATTCAGAACATATACTGTTGTAGCCATTAAATAATCTCATTTAGTATCATATTTGTTAAAATATTATAATGTTATTTTTTTCCATCTATGTTGAATATGAAAAGTGAACAGCACGAGTAAGATAGGATGCATTATATCGAGAGATGGATATGGAGTGGGTCAGACATGATTTTGACCACTTCATTAAGTTTTGTTTAGTATAAAACCTTTCTTTAAAGTGAATTTCGTTTTCTATTAATTGTATCTTAATTTTAATCAATTTTTCATCAACCAATTGCCTGGATTTAAATAAGTAAGAGAAGCAAATATAACAGACACTAATCATGGAGGCGCCCGCGCGGTCACTTGCATTACACGTCAGCTGGAGCGCATCTCATCCTCCTAACTTAACGAAACTCAGCGTATGCCTCACACAGACATGATAAATACATCAAATACACAAAGCTTGAAATGTCTTCAAATGAAATAATTCAAAACGAAAAGAAAAAGGCTACTCTGATTATGTCTTTATGTGCATTTCTCTCTAGGTGCGTTCACTACAAATATGGCGATCGTCAACTTCATTTTTGCAGTCGACACTGTCAGAAAACACTAGTTTATTGATAAAAATCAATGCACGCATCACCGGATTTACAAATACACATTTTGCTTGTTGCACGCACACATGTCGAAAAAACGAAATATTATGTTGAAATAACATTATTATTAATAATACATCTTTTAGAATATTTGATTAAATGCTGATTATTGCGCTTGTTCAATTTAATAAAATTAAAACTTTAATTGTGATAATTAAAATAATTGAAAATTAAATATTTAGTGGCCAAGTTTTGCTAATTTATTATATAGGCTATTATATGCCTATTGCCTATATTAAGTAATAATAATTCATTACATTTATATAGCGCTTTTCTCGGCACTCAAAGCGCTTTACATAGAAGGGGCAATCTCCTCAGCCACCACCAATGTGCAGCATCCACTTGGATGATGCGACGGCAGCCATATTGCGCCAGAACGCCCACCACACACCAGCTTACTGGTGGAGAGGAGACAGAGTGATGAAGCCAATCAGTATATATGGGGATGATTAGGAGGCCATGATGGACAGAGGCCACTGGGCAAATTTGGCCAGGATGCCGGGGTTACACCCCTACTCTTTCGAAAGACATCCTGGGATTTTTTTAATGACCACAGAGAGTCAGGACCTCGATTTTACGTCTCATCCGAAGGACGGTGCTCTTTGACAGTATAGTGTCCCCGTCACTATACTGGGGCATTAGGACCCACACAGACCACAGGGTGAGCACCCCCTGCTGGCCTCACTAACACCTCTTCCAGCAGCAACCTGGTTTTCTTAGGAGGTATCCCATCCAGGTACTAACCAGGCTCAACCCTGCTTAGCTTCAGTGGGCAACCAGTCTTGGGCTACAGGGTGATATGGCTGCTAAAAGTAGTAGGTCATATTAAGACAAGGCATATATTAGTTATTTTAGCTGTTATGAGAAAAAAAAAAAATCTAACGAAATCTAAAATCTAAATCTAATAAATCTAAAAAAAAAAAATCTAACGCCAATTCAACATGCCAGAATAAAACCTGATTTTTGAACAATGCCTAACGCCACTCGGCCTGGTGTGCCAAAACACTACATTTTAAACTTCAATGTTTAATTCAAAACAATCTCAAAACGCGTTGTGACATTTTTTTAAAGCAGTAGCCTAGCCTATATACATTAAGGGCATTGAAACCAGGATCTTAACTAAAACGCGTTCCGAGTAATCTCTCAAAAATTATGCCACACTACTCCATGTATTTTTTTTTTTTTTTTTTTTAAGGACTGCTTTTGAAATCACTATAAATTACTATGCAATTGTATCGCTCACGAGAGCTCTTCATTTATCTAATTCCTCAATAGAATAGTAAAAATATTCCGCTTCATTGCTCCTAATATCGTCTCTATTTTTAACTTTTGATTCTATTTTTTCAGTTCTAAAATTGATTCTATCTTTGGTTCTATTCTGTTGTAGCCTAATAGGCCTATTTATATATATGAAAAATATGCCTATTAGGCTTAGGGTTTTATATTTAACCCACTTACATTTTAAAATGCGGCAATTGCTGCTGTTTTGCACAATGTCCCTTTGCGCCACCTGGCGGTCATTTTGGGAACGACTTTGAAATGCGGCTGGTTTATTTTCGCCGCGGTGATTTCGCCGGCGCGGCGGGAATAGGCATTCTGGTTGTCCACCATCTGTACATTTAAACAGGATATTTCTGCTTCTGAATGTGAGTAAACTCTGGCTAAATTATAAAAGAAACTGGCTCATTGTAGAATACATACGATTAAGAAACTTTTTTTCTCTCTCTCTCTTCTTTACTTTCGGGGATAATAATAGATTTTTTTTTTCTAAATTGACGGATGCTTGCTGACGTTTTGCTGAGTGGAAATCACTCTTGGAGGCGGCCGTGTTTCAAAACTGGCTGCACGCACTGGGTGCACTTTTGATACCCCAGGGAGTCAGCGTCACAACTCCCTGCCCTTCTTACATCGGGATTTGGCCTACGAGGCAAGAACTTGGCCGAATGGATGTTTGGAAGTCTTGTTCGTGTACATAGTTCCTGGTTTTGTTTTTGTTTACTTTAATTATTTACCCTTGACAGCTAAAGTGTTTTTTTGTTTTTCTATTTTACTAGAACATATACTGGTGACTAGAACATTCAACATTTATACCAATGTCAATGGATAATTGAATTGGTGTCAGTTATAATGTGAAAGGACTGAGCAGCCCAATTAAAAGAAAGAAAATATTTAATCAGCTTAGAAAAATACAATGCTCTATTGCATTGCTTCAAGAGACCCACCTTTCTGATGGGGAACATTTAAAACTGAGGAGGGAATGGGTGGACCAAGTTTACAGTGCCTCATATAACAAGGGAAAGAGAAGAGGTGTTGCAATCATGTTTGCCAAGTCTGTTTTTTTTATATGGAGCAAGTATACAAAGATAAGAGGGGAGATACGTCATGGTAGTTGGAACAGTTTCAGGCAATAAAATCACTATTCTTAATCTTTATGTACCTAACGAGGACTATCCACAATTTTTCAAGAATGTTTTCTCTCTTTTGGCACAGAAAGGTGAGGGAATGCATTTAATTGGTGGGGACTTCAACTGTGTATTAGATAGTAATTTTGATAGGTTACCAGCAGAAAGGAAACCACAGTCAAACAAATTAAAAGCTCTTTTAGGAATAATGAGAGGATTAGGGTTAACAGATATTTGGCGACACTGGCATCCTACAGAGAAGGATTTTTCCTTTGTCACATGTACATGGTAGTTATTCTAGAATAGACTTCTTTTGTACATCAAGAGCAGATTTACATAATGTCAAAGAATGTTATATAGATCCCATAACTATATCTGATCATGTTCCAGTTAGGCTAAAACTTCAGTTAGGACAAGATAAACAATTTAAATACTGGAGATTAAATGTCTCAGTAATAAATGATTGTAAGGCGAAAGAAGAAATAAGACAACAACTGATTGAATACTTTGATATTAATGATAATGGACTGGTTACCCCATCTATTTTGTGGGAGGGGGCCAAAGCAGTGGTAAGAGGTAAAATAATAGAAATAACATCCAGGAACAAAAAGTTGAGATTAGCCAAACAAAATGAGAGAATGAAATCAGGAAACTGGAAACTAAACATAAACAGGTACAATTAAAAATTCTAGAATGTTTAAAGCAGGAAAGAAAGAAATTGGATGATTTGCTTACATATAAAGCAAAAGGGGCACTCAGATTTGTAAGCAGAAAATATTATGAGATGAGTAATAATGCTAGTAGGCTCTTGGCCTTTCAATTACATAAGGCTCAAGCGAGCAGGGTAGTTCCAAAAATCAAACACCCAGATACCTCAACAATGCTAACACAACCAAATGATATAGTTAATGCATTTGAAGATTATTATAAAAAATTATATGAAGGCCAGAAATTAATAAATAAGGAGGAAAAAGTTCAAACATTTTTGCGAACAATTGAACTAAATAAACTAACAGAAGAAACAGCAAAGGAAATCATATCCCCTATTACAGAAGAATAAATAAGGGCGACTATTGCAAATTTAAAAAACAATAAGTCACCGGGGGTGGACGGATTCCCCGGGGAATTTTACAAGGCATTTGTAAACGAATTGGCTCCTAATTTATGTAAGGTGTTTAACTATGTGCTACATGATGAAGACCCCCCACATTCATTGTCTGACGCAATTATTACTGTAATTCATAAAACTGGAAAAGACCCTACACAATGTATGGCTTACAGACCAATAAGCTTACTATGTCAGGATATGAAAATATTAACTTCAGTAATAGCAAACAGAATTCAGAAGCATATTAAAAAAATTGGTCAAACCGGATCAGACTGGATTTGTTAATAAAAGATATGGAACAAATAACATAAGAAGAGCTTTAAACTTACAACAATTTGGAAAAGATAGTAAAACACCCTCAATGCTTCTCTTAGATGCTGAGAAAGCATTTGTTAGGGTGGACTCTAAATTATATGTGGTTTCATGACCAGGGACGTGCACAGGAATTTTGAGGGGCAGTTGCTCTGACCTGAAAAAAGACCTGTCTCCAGTCTTATTTGCTCTTAGTATTGAGCCACTAGCGGAGTTAATAAGGACCAACCCCAGAATACAGGGGATAACAGATAAAGGAGGGAAGTGTCATAAAATATCGTTATACGCCGATGACGTATTATTATTCATTGAAAACCCTGTTTCATCTATCCAGGCCCTTTTAGAGTACCTTAAAGACTATGGCTTAGTTTCTGGATATAAGGTAAATGCTGAGAAATCAGAAGCAATGATGATTTCAGGACATTGGCCCACTCAGTTAGTTAATGAAGTATCTTTCCGATGGTCTAGTAAGGGTTTCATATACTTGGGTGTTACCTTTACACCCATGGCATCACATTTATACTTGGCTAACTACACTCAGCTTTTTGAGACCATAAAAAAAGATTTGGTGAGATGAGAGGTACTACCTCTCTCCATGTTTGGAAGGATTGAAACAGTAAAAATGAATATACTGCCAAGGCTTCTCTTCCTATTTCAATCTCTTCCTGTTTTGGCTCCAGTCTCAGCGTTTAATAAACTAGAAAAATGGATTTCAAAGTTTATTTGGCAAAATAAAAGACCAAGAATTAAACTTAAAATACTTACGTCAAATAAGGACAGGGGGGTTTGAACCTTCCTAATCTTAGATATTATTATTGGGCTGCTCAGCTTAGGGCTATGGCTGCTTGGCTTGGCATCGATAAGGAGGCAGAACGGGTTAATATTGAATAGAATTCGCTTCCTGGAGTCTCTTTGACAGTTCTGCCATTCATGGACTTGCAAGCACAGAAAAGAGTGAAGAAAACAAATATATGGATACAGCATACTGTCAAAATTTGGTCCAAAATACAATAAAGGTTTAGAGGAGTAAGCACCTTATCACGTGCAATACCTATTAAAGGTAACCCAGATTTCCTCCCTTCTATATGGGATAGTGCCTTTAGTGGGGAAGAGAATGGTTTAAAGATAATTAATAAAAATTTTGATGGAGAAACCATAAGATCTTTTTCTCAATTATGTGACAAGTTTACACTGAGATTGAATGATCTCTTTAGATATTTACAATTACGACTCTATATTACAATTCATAAACATTGGGACATAATTAAAAGATCTCCAACATGTTGAAAAATATTTTATCAATATTATTGAACATGATCTACCTACTAAAAACCATATAGTACATATTTATTGGAAGTTAATGCAGGACCGATCTGATGACACGTTTCATATCAAAAGAAACTGGGAGCTAGAGTTAAATACTGTAATAGAGGATGAGATGTGGATAAATATATGTGCTGGCTGTCATAAGGGTATCAGCAGTCAAATGTGGAAGGAATTTGATTGGGAAATGAAAATGAGATTCTTTAGAGTTCCACTGGTGGTTGCCAAATTTGACAGTACTTCGCCATTATCACAATGCTGGAGAGGTTGTGGGATGGTGGGGGACTATGTGCATATATTCTGGGAATGTCCCAAAATACAAGTGTATTGGCAGGGGGTTAAAAGGGAAATCAATAACGTTTTAGAAAGAGATATTCCAATGCACCCATAAGTTTTTTTGCTTGATGGTTTCCCCTCAGATCAGTTCAGTAAACTGTTCAGATTCAGTACAATCTCTGCTGAGCAAAGAGGCCATAGAACATGTTCCTCTTCCAGAGAGAGAGTCGGGCTGTTACAGAGATACTTCCTGGTTCCCAAGAAGGATGGGGGGTTGCGTCCAATCTTTGATCTTCGAGGCTTAAACCGCACAGTCAAAGCGCTCAAGTTCAAGATGTTAACTGTAAAGACGATCGTGTCGCAAATTCAACATCACGTTTGGTTCGTCATAATCGATCTGAAGGACGTAGCCATGTCATGGGCCATGGGCGGCAGTGGCTCAGTGGTTCATGTAGATTGTCTACAAACCGGAAGGTTGGTGGTTCAATCCCCGGTTCCACCTGACCAAGTGTCGAGGTGTCCTTGAGCAAGACACCTAACCCCAGCTGCTCCCGACGAGCTGGATCGCCTTGCATGGCTGACACCGCCGTCGGTGTATGAATGAGTGAGTGAATGGGTGAATGTGAGGCAATATTGTAAAGCGCTTTGGTGGCCATTGGGTCTGTGAAAGCGCTATATAAATGCAGTCCATTTACCAAGGGCGTACTCTCTCCCGCCCTGAGGGTAACATGCTTGGGGTTAAATGGGACTCTGTCACCATCGGGGGCACAACTGTCTCCCGCTCGTGTCAAGACCAATTTTAAACACCCTAAGCAATATCTGGCTAGGTCAGGACATTACATAGGTCTCATGGCAGCTGCGTCCACAGCGATTCCTCTGGGCCTTTTGCACATGAGACCACTTCAGTTGTGGCTCAAAATGGGGGACTTCATCTATACAATCCCCAAGGGCAAATAAAGGCAAGAGCACTCGCTGAGTGCTTCGTGTCCTTTCTAAAAATCCATGTTTATGGTAAGTCACGCGCTGAACGCTTTGTTCATTTTCTAAAATCCATGTTTATGGTAAGGGTTTCGCGCTGCGGCTTCGTTCCCTTTCTACGTGGTTCAGACCCCGGTTCCTTGCTTTGGGTCCCACTTTAGGTGTGTCTTGCTGTCGCAGAATGCTAACGGCAGACGCCTCCCTGATGGGCTGGGGAGCGGTCTTAAGTGGTCGTCCAGCTCAAGGGGAATGGGAGGGTCATCAGCTCAATTGGCACATCAACTGCCTCGAGCTGATGACTGTATTTCTGGCCCTGAAATACTTTCTCCCTCAGTTGCGAGACTGTCATGTCCTATTGCGGCACAGCGGCAGTCTCTTATATAAATCACCAGGGAGGTCTGCGCTCACGCAATCTGAACAGAATAGCGAGGCAGATCTTTCTCTGGGCCCAGGAAAAGTTCCTGTCACTCAGGGCAGTGTACATCTCAGGGCACCTGAATGTGGGAGCGGATTTACTGTCCAGACAGAAACTACCGATGGGGGAATGGAAACTCCACCCAGAAGTAGTCAAACAGATTTGGACCAGATTTTACGAAGCGGAGGTGGACCTCTTCGCCTCTTATCAGACAGCGCATTTTCCCCTCTACTTCTCTCTGAGTCACTCTGGATGCGATGGCGCACACATGGCACACAATGTGCCTGTATGCGTTTCCTCCAGTTTATCTGCTCCCAGGAGTTCTAGCCAGAGTTCGCCAACAAGGGTCTTGTCTCAAACTGATAGTGCCGCGTTGGACGAACAGAGTTTGGTTCTCCGAGATAATATCTCTCCTCAACAGCTCGCCATGTGTGATTCCGATGACGTCACCGACCGAGGCTATACCTCAGGGTCAATTCTATTGACATGTTTACACACTATATTCACAGCTGGTCACGTTGAAAGACGTTCCCAAAGCGCTGAGCAGCGGAGCATCTCGTTCCGCTTTTTCAGGGAACAGGGTTACAGTCAATAACCCGGAACGATTTCACTGTTATCTAGTATAGGATCTATTTAAGTATAAACATAGTGAATTCTGCATTGGCAATAGGTATTTTAATATGTTGAGCAGTAGTTATGTAAGCAGACTCAAATTAATGCATATTACAAAATTAATTATTATAATTCAAATAAAAATTTAAATCTTTTTGCTGATGCTCCCTTTGGGTTTTTATAGCACTGCTGTTTGTAAATTGGAAATATATTTGAACAAATTTTTATGATACATATTTGCTGAAATATTCACTAACAGTCTATGTGTGACTAACAATAAGAAACACATGAAATACCTTTTGTTAGTTGATGGTTTTCTCTCACTGAATGTTGGTCCATCATCTTTTGACTGGTCACTCTTCACAGACACAGAGCTGGACACATGTGAGCCTGATCTTACACTAATGACACAAAGAAGAGAAAAATAAAACACTTTACTACATGAAATACTTAAGTCTCATTTGAAAGGGTTTAATGTAGGGCTGCTTGAGTACGGCAAAAATTCACATATAATCAGACAGCCGTCATATGTGCCGTTTAATGCGTTTGCAATGTGCTGTCATGGTAGAAGTTCTGTACGTTAGTTAGTTAGTTATTAACTGTGACATTGTCTATAAATCCCTGTTTGACATGTATATTTGACTTGTTCTAACTGAAATTTCCACATTATTTACATTTACTATCCATTAAATGTGCACCTTTAAACCATAATGCAGAACACTTTAATCTGGGTTGTTACAGGAGAACTTTACATGTATGGTACATTAAACATATTTAACTGTGCTAAATGTCCCTGTAAATTAAATATGAAACCAGTTTCAAGCCATTTTAACCTGCGACAATCTAAAAACATTTCTTGGAAGTTCTAAATTGTTTTGCACAGCATTTGACATGGCAATGATGAGAGCAAACACTCCTTGTTGATCAGACTATGTTCTGTACAGGATAATCCTGAAACTCCAGTAGTGTTTAAAATGATTCTGTGAAAACAGTCTCAGTCTTACCTCTGTTTCTTCTTAAAGAGAGAGAACATTCCTCGTTTCTCTGACATTACTGCAGATAAACTGCCACTGGAAACAGCTCAGCACTGGTGTCTTTGTGTTGGTGAAGACACTCAGATGCTCAGCCTGACCTGGACATGACAATGAGGCACTGAGATTAATATCATGATAGTTCAGAGGGATAAACACATAATGATGAAAATGTAGAACTAAAGACAAATGTTAGGCCAACAAACGACACACACACCTCATGCACTGCACTTTATCAGTCACACTGGACTCTGACTCACCATTATTATGAAGGTTGGGTTTCGTTTGGGTTTTTTCCGACACTGGTGCCAAATCGATACTTTTAAAACGGTACCGGTAAACGGTAAAAAAAGCCTCAGAACGATGGTGAATGAAATTAAGGAAACAGCTTTTATATTTTTTTTTTTTTTTTTTTATAAATTCTTAAAATTGAAAAATATATTAACATTTTAAAGTAGCCTATATTTAATTATATACATATAAATATAATACATATAAATATAAGTAGCCAAAAAAAAAAAACATTCACAATAAAGCCACCTAACCCAACTACAATAATTTAGCAAACAGGTATAGGCCTAAGTTTTAACTTATGTTATAACTTAAAATAATCATTATCACACTAACTCATGTGAAATCCACTCATATTCCCCCAGATAACTGTAATGGTGGAAGTATTAAAGCTTACTTGCAGTAGTTCAGACGCTCTTGTCCTACAGGAACAGAATCCAGAAGTCTTTAAACACTTTCAGTTTGAGATCTGTAAAGACTCACCTGTGCAATACTTTATGACTGATGTGTGTCATGTGATACGATTCAATCATTAGTAGAAATCAGTCCAGAGAGTCGGTAGTAAAAGAGATTCTGCGTCATTATCTGCTTTTTTTCATCTAAAGACTTTTAATGTTTAACAGCGTTCTGAAACATTATATAAACGAGGTTACACCTGTGTTGTTCTTCTAAGGTTTACTGATGTTTGTCAAACCGGCTTTGGTGCTTTAGCGCCTCCAGCTGGACAGAGTTTGGAGCGACACTCATCGGCTGCCATAGACTGGTGGATTATATTATATGTTAAAGATACCCTTAAATGTAATAAGATTGAATGGTCTGATGACACTAACCTTGAGTGTGTGGTAGTAAACATTATACTTTCTACAGAAATGACATTCAGTCATATGTATGTATCGTAAACCATCAGCTAAAATAGATTTTTATAGCAATCTTAAAACCCTTATTAATCTTACGAATGTGAAAAAGGAGTTAATTTTAATAGGTGATTTTAATATTAACTGGGACAATAAGAAAGAAAGAAAAAACCTTAAACAGATAACTGATTATTTTAATTTGGAACAATTAATTAAAACGCCAACCCGAGTAACTAACCGTTCCAAAACAAGAATAGACCTAATCTTTACAAACAAACCTGAAAGAATTACTAAAACCTACAACCTTTAAACTGGTCTGTCTGATCATAATGGACTCTTGTTTTCACGAAAATTGATCAAAACACGATCTCGTAACTCCAATTTTTCAAATAATTCTTTGTATCATGACATAATCCCCAAAAGTCAACATTCAAATCTGGAAATAGCCCTAAATAAGCAGGATTGGGCTGCTTTTGTCTCATGTGAAGATGACAATAGTGTCACTTTCCACAGTAAGGTTAAAATGGTTATGGCATCATTTATTAAAAAGGTGAGGCATAGAAGAACAAATGACAATGACATACCATGGCTTCATAATGATTGCAGGTTGCAAATGAAGATAAGAGATCAATTACTTAAAAGGGCGATTAAAACTGGCCTTACCTCAGACAGACAACTATTTACATCAGCTAGAAATAAAGTTATACAAATAATCTGGAAGGCCAAAGCACATTTTTTTATGACTATTATTGACAGTGGAAAAGGGAATGGTAAAAAAATCTGGCAAAGCATTAACAAACTAACTGGTAAACAGAATAAACAGGATAAATTAACTGAACTTAAAATTAATAATGTATTGGTGAAAGATCCACTCATCCTAGCATCTGAGTTAAACTCGTTTTTTTAAAAATCTGTTCAAGAAATATCTCAATTATTCACCCCATCTGAAAGTGTTTCTTCCCCTGTTAACTACACACAGGCTATATTTATGATAGAAGAAATTACAGAACCAGATGTGGTCTCCATCATTGATGAATTAAATACTTCTAAAGCTAAGGATGAGTTTGGATTGGACACAAATTTCATTAAATTGCACAAAGAGTCTTTAGTATGCCCTATTACACATGTGATTAATCTATCAATTAAACCGTCTGTTGTTCCACCAGACTGGAAGATGGCCACAATTACACCAATTTTTAAAGCAGGGAGCAGATTAGACATCAATAATTATAGACCAATCAGTATTTTGCCTGTTATATCTAAAATGATTGAAAAATGGATAGCAAAACAATTAATAAAGCATTTAAATATATGTGGCTCTCCTCTGCATCCCATGCAATTTGGCTTTCGTGCCCATCACTGAAACAGCTGTTGATGTCTTTATTGAAAAGGTCAAACATTCGTTAGACACTCATTCTGTTGTTGCTGCTGTTTTCCTGGATTTGAAAAGGGCATTTAATACCGTCAATCATCAAATGCTCTTGGCTAGACTGACAAACTTCCATTTTTCCGAACAAGCCATCAGCTGGATGAACTCGTACTTAAAGGATAATTCCGGTATTAAACACTTTGAGTCTATTTTGTAGTTTGTTTTGGATGAACAAGAGTGGTGGACAAAGACATTTTGACAGTGGTTCCTGTCTCGACTTTTTGACTATTTTAGAATTGCCCATGGCCGCTTTAGAATGGGAGTCTATGGCCATGCACAAACATGTCCTTAAAACAACCCTTAACGTTCGTTTTCAAAACTGTGGAACTCACCGAGTGGTTAGTGGTGTTTGTTGATGTTCCAAAACAAGTAGAGTAGCGAAATACAGTTTCTGTCGTGTTTTATTTGCCATTTTGTAAAATCCCATTGATTTCTGTTGGAGGACTCATTGCTGGTTGATATTACTGCGCTACCGGGAACGGAAAAGACGCTTCAGACTCAAATATCGAGCGGAAGTTTATACGCGGTTGTGAGGTATCTGAAAAAATAGTTCCACTATAGAAAAATAAACGGATTGAAATCATACACTGCGCCGATATTTGTTTTTAATCGTCAACGAACACCACTAACCACTCGGTGAGTTGAACAGTTTTAAAAACGAACGTTAAGGGTTGTTTTAAGGACATGTTTGTGCATGGCCATAGACTCCCATTCTAAAGCGGTCATGGGCAATTCTAAAATAGTCAAAAAGTCGAGATAGGAACCATTGTCAAAATTTCTGTCCACCACTCTTGTTCATTCAAAACAAACTACAAAATAGACTCAAAGTGTTAAATACCGGAATTATCCTTTAACCAACAGAATGCACTGTGTCTCTGTTGACAATATTAAATCTTCTCACCTCGAATGTCCAGTAGGAGTCCCGCAAGGCTCCGTACTTGCACCAATTCTATTCTCCTTATACATTAATGACCTGCCTACAGTATGCCAAAACATCATTATATTAATGTATGCTAGGGTGACCAACCGTCCTGTTTTCCCAGGACATGTCCTGTTTTCACATCCTGTCCTGGCCGTCCTGTCTGTTTTTTATAAAGTGATGAAAATGTCCTGGTTTTCATTATTTTTCATTGGGCCATTAAGCGTGTAGGCTACTTTAAATATACGCTTGCCTTTGCACACAAAACATATGAAACCGGCTTCGGCTCACCAAGCTCACCAAAACCCGCCCACTACAAGAAAAAACCGCCCAAAATTTTACTGCCGCCAAAATAATATGATATAAATTCATTACCATGTCATTCAAGGTTGATAGGCACAATTTTTATCTCCTTAAAACAAAATAACAATGATAAAATAAAAAATAAAATTCCAGGAAAACAGATCAAAACAGGGCAATAATAAAGGAGAATTAGCCAATATGACTAAAATGTCCAGATGGACACTGTCAAAACGGCAATCAAGAAATGAACCGATTACTTTAACCCTCGGAAGTACACATTGCAGAACATAACGCAGAATTTAGCAGTCAAACTCATTCATCGTTGATTCAAACCTTTTTCAGCAGCTGTCAGGGTCGAGTATAGTGCAGTCTGGACGGTGTAAAAGTTGCCGATGTCTCTGGTAAGGTTAGGTTAGTGTGCACATGGCCATGGACATATTTCACGTCCCATATTTCATTTCATTTCAAGTCATTCAACTGTGCTCTCCTCAGAGTTATATTCACCATCTATCTCCCACCAGGTGTACGTTTTTAGAGTTGCTCACTATCTTACTCTTTACTGTGTAGATAAAACGTACTGTTTAGTAGGCTATATCACTTTGGCATTAGCGATCACTTGAATATACAGCTACAACTTATCGCGCTTAATCGCATCTGCCTGCTGATCACTGATTGGCTAAAAGTGCGTGCTCGTCGGTGATGTCAACACTAACGCCAGCTGACTCTGCATGGGCGCGCGTGTGTGTGTACAGTAATGTCATGATGACTGATTTTATGGACTACATGCACACTTTAGTTTAGTTTTTTAATCAATTAGACTTTAAAATGTAGATGTTTGAAAACCGCCGAACTGACCCCAAACCAGCCCAAATTTTGTCCACCCGCCCAAACCCTTTTTTACCCGCACAATCAAATTCGAACCCGCCCAATCTGGCAACACTGTCAGCGCGTTCCTCAATCCGATTCCGAAGCGGCAAGCAGAGAGCACGTCAGAAAACAGAGGTGTGTGTGTGTGTGTGTGTGTGTGTGTGTGTGTGTGTGTGTGTGTGTTCATCTCAGCCTCATTGGTCTGTCACTGCTTGTCATTTCAAATATTCTGACATTGACCAATCAAATCAAAGTAGGCGGACTTTACGTTCACAGAATTTTAAAAGCGTGACTCGACGCTTCAGTTTGCGGTCAAGTGCGAGGTAATGATGTAAGTAGCTAACAGCGTAAAAAAAGCCCAAATGTAAATTCACAGATGATTTACAGAGAAAATTCCTGCGTTTTCATTTCGGTCGGGATCCGTGTAAAGCAGAATGCATGAACAGCAAAGCTGGCACGCACGTGTCAGTGTCAAATACAGGTGCTAGCGACCTAGAAGCCCACATAAAGAAAGTATAGGCTACAAGAGAACAACAGGAGGATTGAATTTTTTACTTAAATAGTGTAGTAGATTTTTTTATTTTAGCAGTAGATTTTTAACCTATGCTTATGGCAATGAAAATAGTGTCATCATGTAAAAGGTGTTAAAAGCTAAACCTTTTTTTTAATAGTATTCTATTTTTGCGGGCCAAACTTTGAATGGTAAGGATGTATTCCTTTATGTATTAAAGTACAATAACATAGGTTGTGGCCTATGTCACAACAAGGTTGTGAATGCATTTGTCAAGTATTTTTTTATGCATTCACCCCCAGCCACGCCCCCACCCCTTAACCACGCCTCCTCAAACCACGCCCCGCTCATCAACCATGCCCCCGTCCTGTTTTCTGAAAACTAAAATATGGTCACCCTAATGAATGCAGACGATGCAGTAATTTTTACACATGCAAAAACTGTTCAAGACGCCTCTCAGTCGCTTACATCTGCACTGAGCCGTGTACAGGAGTGGCTCACAAAATCATGTCTACTATTGAATCTTAAAATAACTGTTTGTATAATGTTTTCTGCGGCAGATTGAAATGACACGTTCAAATATATTTTTAAAACAAGAAAAACTACAGATTGTAAACGAATTCAAATACCTTGGCATTGTTGTTGTGAGAGAATGTCCGACCTACCCCAGTTTTAAGAACCAACTCAAACAATGGCTCAAGACACATCAGAATTGTGCCCACTAACGGTATTTGTTGTAATTTATGTATATGGGTATGTTCACTGTGGTACTGTCTATGTATGTATACCAAACAAGCACTTTTTGTATATGTGTTTATGTAAGTGTGCCCTGTCTGCTAACTGTGGTATCTCTTATAGTATGCTGTTGAATATTGTGGCATCTTTTAAATTGTATTGTCTCATATTTAATTTCAATGTTTAGTCTTGTTATTTGATACTGTGATGACCTGACGGGGGACTGCAGATGTGAAATAGCCTTGAGGCTAACTCTGGCATATTTACATTATTGAAAAGCAAAGATGTTCATTAATATGCATGGTCCCTTTTAAATAAATAAATAAATAAAAATAAAAAGGGTGTACATATAATAAAACATAAAATACAACATAAACATTAAACTACCAAAAAATAATTAATAAAAAATTACAATAAAAGAAAGGACTTGTTCACAAAATCTTAAATGTATTAAAGAAACTTTTTTAACAGCTATTTTGTTTGTACTCTCCATAATAGTAACAATATAATTTTCTTATTCTTTCAGTCCCACAGAAAAAAGAGGTTTCTGATTGTTGAATTTACAAAGGTGAATATGAAAATTAAAGGTCCTCTAAGCGATCTCGGTTGGCGTAACCTCTTGTTGATGTTTGAATTATTATCAAACAAAACGGAGGCTAGCTAGACCCTCCCTCCTCCTCATCCGCGCACTAACCCCCGAACCCCACCCCCACATCATTCTTGTCGGTTATTGGCTGGAACAGTTTGTTATGTTTCGTGCTGCGGGTCGCTCAGTTTGTTTTTGCTGCAGTTTGTGGAGCGTGGGCTGTCTGCAGAAACCGTGTTTTTTTACAGTGTGTTCAGGGGACAGGCAGCGAGCGGATAGTGAGGAGATGTTTGCGGTATGTGAAAAAAAAATGTTTTGGCCTAAAAAACGCGTGAGATCGCTTAGAGGACCTTTAACAAGTAATCACAAGATTAACTAGAAAAAAAGTTTGTTGAGACAAACTTTAAGTTGGCTTGAGAAAGCCGGACCAGAGAGTTTGAAGTAGTTTAAAGTAGTTTGATGTTTAAAGTAGGTTAAAGTTTGATAGATAGATAGTTCGAAAGATAGATAGATAGATAGAAAGAAAGAAAGAAAGAAAGAAAGAAAGAAAGAAAGAAAGAAAAGATTAGTTAGAAAGAAAAAGAAAAAAGATTAGTAAGAAAGAAAGATTAGTTAGAAAGAAAAAGAAAAACAGATTAGTTAGAAAGAAAAAGAAAGGTTAGTTGGAAAGAGAGAAAGATAGATTAGTTAGAAAGAAAGATTAGTTAGAAAGAAAGAATGATTAGTTAGAAAGATTAGTTAGACAGATTAGTTAGAAATAAAGAAAAAGAAAGAAAGAAAGATTAGTTAGAAAGAAAGAAAAATAATTAGTTAGAATGAAAGAAAGAAAGACTAGTTAGAAAGAAAGATAGATTAGTAAGAAAGAAATAAAGAAAGAAAGGTGGATTAGTTAGAAAGAAAGATAGATTAGCTCGAATGAAAGAATGAATGAACGGTGGATTAGTTAGAAAGAAAGATGGATTAGTAAGAAAGAAAGATGGATTATTTAGAAAGAAAGAAAGATGTATTAGTTATTTAGAAAGAAAGAAAGAAAGAAAGAAAGATGGATTAGATAGAAAGAAAGATAGATTGGTTAGAAAGAAAGAAAGATGGATTAGTTAGAAAAAAAGAAAGCTGGATTAGTTAGAAATAAAGAAAGATGGATTAGTTAGAAAGAAAGATAGATAAGTTAGAAAGAATGAAAGATGGATTAGTTAGAAAAAAGAAAGATGGATTAGTTCGAAAGAAAGAACGATTGATTAGTGAGAAAGAAAGAAAGATGGATTGGTTAATTAGAAAGAAAGATATATGGATTAGTTAGAAAGAAAGAAAGATGGATTAGTTAGAATGAAAGAAAGACATTAGTTAGAAAGAAAGATAGATTAGTTAGAAAGAAAGATGGATTAGTTAGAAAGAAAGATTGGTTAGTTAGAAAGAAAGATGGATTAGTTAGAAATAAAAATGGATTAGTTAGAAAGAAAAAGATAGATTGGTTAGTTAGAATGAAAGATGGATTAGTTAGAAAGAAAGAAAGATGGATTAGTTAAAAAGAAAGAAAGATGGATTGGTTAGTTAGAAAGAATGAAAGATGGATTAGTTAGAAAGAAAGAAAGAAAGAAAGAAAGAAAGAAAGAAAGAAAGAAAGAAAGAAAGAAAGATGGATTAGTTAAAAAGAAAGAAAGATGGATTGGTTAGTTAGAAAGAATGAAAGATGGATTAGTTAGAAAGAAAGAAAGATGGATTAGTTAAAAAGAAAGATATATTAGTTAGAAAGAAAGAAGGAATAGTTAAAAGAAAGAAAGATGGATTGGTTAGTTAGAAAGAATGAAAGATGGATTATTTAAAAAGAAAGAAAGATGGATTAGTTAAAAAGAAAGATAGATTAGTTAGAAAGAAAGAAAGACGGATTGGTTAGTTAGAAATAATGAAAGATGGATTAGTTTGAAAGAAAGAAAGATGGATTAGTTAGAATGAAAGATGGATTAGTTAGAAAGAAAGAAAGAAAGAAAGAAAGAAAGAAAGAAAGAAAGAAAGAAAGAAAGATGGATTAGTTAAAAAAAGATAGATTAGTTAGAAATAAAGATAGATTAGTTAGAAAGAAAGATGTATTAGTTAGAAAGAAAGAAAGAAAGAAAGAAAGATGGATTAGTTAGAAAGAAAGAAAGATGGATTAGTTAGAAAGAAAGATGGATTAGTTAGAAAGAAAGATAGATTAGTTAGAAAGAAAGAAAGATGGACTGGTTAATTGGAAAGAAAGATAGATGCATTAGTTAAAAAGAAAGAAAGACTGATTAGTTAGAATGAAAGAAAGATAGATTAGTTAGAAAGAAAGATGTATTAGTTAGAAAGAAAGAAAGAAAGAAAGAAAGATGGATTAGTTAAAAAGAAAGATAGATTAGTTAGAAAGAAAGAAAGAAAGAAAGATGGATTGGTTAGTTAGAAAGAAAGAAAGATGGATTAGTTAGAAAGAAAGAAATATGGATAGAATGAAAGAAAGATGGATTGGTTAATTAGAAAGAAAGATAGATGGATTAGTTAAAAAGAAAGAAAGAAAGACTGATTAGTTAGAATGAAAGAAATACACTAGTTAGAAAGAAAGATAGATTAGTAAGAGAGAAAGAAAAAAGAAAGAAAGGTTAGAAAGAAAGATAGATTAGTTAGAATGAAAGAAAGATAGATTAGTTAGAAAGAAAGATGTATTACTTAGAAAGAAAGAAAGAAAGATGGATTAGTTAAAAAGAAAGATAGATTAGTTAGAATGAAAGAAAGATAGATTAGTTAGAAAGAAAGATATTATACTTAGAAAGAAAGAAAGAAAGATGGATTAGTTAAAAAGAAAGATAGATTAGTAAGAGAGAAAGAAAAAAGAAAGGTTAGAAAGAAAGACAGATTAGTTAGAATGAAAGAAAGACAGATTAGTTAGAAAGAAAGATGTATTAGTTAGAAAGAAAGAAAGAAAGAAAGAAAGATGGATTAGTTAAAAAGAAAGATAGAGTAGTTAGAAAGTAAGAAAGACTGATTGGTTAGAAATAATGAAAGATGGATTAGTTTGAAAGAAAGAAAGATGGATTAGTTAGAATGAAAGATGGATTAGTTAGAAAGAAAGAAAGAAAGAAAGAAAGAAAGAAAGAAAGAAAGAAAGAAAGAAAGAAAGATGGATTAGTTAAAAAGAAAGATAGATTAGTTAGAAAGAAAGATAGATTAGTTAGAAAGAAAGAAAGAAAGATGGATTAGTTAGAAAGAAAGAAAGATGGATTAGTTAGAAAGAAAGATAGATTAGTTAGAAAGAAAGAAAGATGGATTGGTTAATTAGAAAGAAAGATAGATGGATTAGGTAAAAAGAAAGAAAGACTGATTAGTTAGAATGAAAGAAAGACATTAGTTAGAAAGAAAGATAGATTAGTAAGAGAGAAAGAAAAAAAGAAAGGTTAGAAAGAAAGACAGATTAGTTAGAATGAAAGAAAGACAGATTAGTTAGAAAGAAAGAAAGAAAGAAAGAAAGAAAGAAAGAAAGATGGATTAGTTAAAAAGAAAGATAGATTAGTTAGAAAGAAAGAAAGAAAGAAAGAAAGAAAGAAAGAAAGAAAGATGGATTGGTTAGTTAGAAAGAATGAAAGATGGATTAGTTAGAAAGAAAGAAATATGGATTAGTTAGAAAGAAAGAAAGAAAGACTGATTAGTTAGAATGAAAGAAAGACATTAGTTAGAAAGAAAGATAGATTAGTAAGAGAGAAAGAAAAAAGAAAGAAAGGTTAGAAAGAAAGATAGAGTAGTTAGAATGAAAAAAAAGATAGATTGGTTAGAAAGAAAGATGTATTACTTAGAAAGAAAGAAAGAAAGAAAGAAAGAAAGAAAGAAAGAAAGAAAGAAAGAAAGAAAGATTGATTAGTTAAAAAGAAAGATAGATTAGTTAGAAAGAAAGATGGATTAGTTGGAAAGAAAGAAAGAAATGACTGATTAGTTAGAATGAAAGAAAGACATTAGTTAGAAAGATAGATTAGTAAGAGAGAAAGAAAAAAGAAAGAAAGATTAGAAAGAAAGAAAGATAGATTAGTTAGAATGAAAGAAAGATTAGTTAGAAGGAAAGATTGGTTAGTTAGAAAAAATGAAAGATGGATTAGTTAGAAATAAATAAAGATGGATTAGTTAGAAAGAAAGATGGATTAGTTGGAAAGAAAGAAAGATAGATTAGTTCAAAAGAAAGAAAGATAGATTAGTAAGAAAGAAAGAAAGAAAGATAGATAAGTTAGTTAGAAATATAGATAGATTAGTAAGAAAGAAAGAAAGAAAGATAAGTTAGTTAGAAAGATAGATAGATTAGTTAGAAAGAAAGAAAGATAGATAAGTTAGTTAGTTAGAAAGATAGATAGATTAGTCAAAGAAAGAAAGATAAGTTAGTTAGAAAGATAGATAGATTAGTAAGAAAGAAAGAAAGATAAGTTAGTTAGAAAGATAGATAGATAGGTTAGTAAGAAACAAAGATAAGTTAGTTAGAAAGATAGATAGATAGATAGATAGATAGATAGATAGATAGATAGATAGATAGATAGATAGATAGATAGATAGATAGATTAGTAAGAAACAAAGATAAGTTAGTTAGAAAGATAGATTAGTCAGAAAGAAAGATAGATAAGTTAGTTAGAAAGATAGATAGATTAGTCAGAAAGAAAGAAGGATAAGTTAGTTAGAAAGATAGATAGATTAGTAAGAAAGAAAGAAAGATAAGTTAGTTAGAAAGATAGATAGATAGATTAGTAAGAACGAAAGGTAAGTTAGTTAGAAAGATAGATAGATTAGTCATAAAGAAAGATAGATAAGTTAGTTAGTTAGAAAGATAGATAGATTAGTAAGAAAAAAAGATAAGTCAGTTAGAAAGATAGATAGATTAGTTAGAAAGAAAGAAAGATAAGTTAGTTAGAAAGATAGATAGATAGATTAGGAAGAAAGAAAGAAAGATAAGTTAGTTAGAAAGATAGATAGATTAGTAAGAAAGAAAGATAAGTTAGTTAGAAAGATGGATAGATTAGTCAGAAAGAAAGATAGATAGATTAGTAAGAAAGAAAGATAAGTTAGAAAGATAGATAGATAGATTAGTAAGAAATAAAGATAAGTTAGAAAGATAGATAGATTAGTCAGAAAGAAAGATAGATAGATTAGTAAGAAAGAAAGATAAGTTAGTTAGAAAGATAGATTAGTCAGAAAGAAAGATAGATAAGTTAGTTAGAAAGATAGATAGATTAGTAAGAAAGAAAGAAAGATAAGTTAGTTAGAAAGATAGATAGATTAGTCAGAAAGAAAGAAAGATAGATAAGTTAGTTAGTTAGAAAGATAGATAGATTAGTAAGAAAAAAGAAAGATAAGTTAGTTAGAAAGATAGATTAGTAAGAAAGAAAGATAGATAGATAAGTTAGTTAGAAAGATAGATAGATTAGTCAGAAAGAAAGAAGGATAAGTTAGTTAGAAAGATAGATAGATTAGTAAAAAAGAAAGAAAGATAAGTTAGTTAGAAAGATAGATAGATAGATTAGTAAGAACGAAAGATAAGTTAGTTAGAAAGATAGATAGATTAGTCATAAAGAAAGATAGATAAGTTAGTTAGTTAGAAAGATAGATTAGTAAGAAAAAAAGATAAGTTAGTTAGAAAGATACATAGATTAGTTAGAAAGAAAGAAAGATAGATAAGTTAGTTAGAAAGATAGATAGATTAGTAAGAAAGAAAGATAAGTTAGTTAGAAAGATGAATAGATTAGTCAGAAAGAAAGATAGATAGATTAGTAAGAAAGAAAGATAAGTTAGTTAGAAAGATAGATAGATTAGTAAGAAAGAAATATAAGTTAGTTAGAAAGATAGATAGATTAGTCAGAAAGAAAGATAGATAGATTAGTAAGAAAGAAATATAAGTTAGTTAGAAAGATAGATTAGTCAGAAAGAAAGATAGATAAGTTAGTTAGAAAGATAGATAGATTAGTAAGAAAGAAAGAAAGATAAGTTAGTAAGAAAGATAGATAGATTAGTCAGAAAGAAAGAAAGATAGATAAGTTAGTTAGTTAGAAAGAGATAGATTAGTAAGAAAAAAGAAAGATAAGTTAGTTAGAAAGATAGATTAGTAAGAAAGAAAGATAAGTTAGTTAGAAAGATGGATAGATTAGTCAGAAAGAAAGATAGATAGATTAGTAAGAAAGAAAGATAAGTTAGTTAGAAAGATAGATAGATTAGTAAGAAAGAAAGATGAGTTAGTTAGAAAGATAGATAGATTAGTCAGAAAGAAAGATAGATAGATTAGTAAGAAAGAAATATAAGTTAGTTAGAAAGATAGATTAGTCAGAAAGAAAGATAGATAAGTTAGTTAGAAAGATAGATAGATTAGTAAGAAAGAAAGAAAGATAAGTTAGTAAGAAAGATAGATAGATTAGTCAGAAAGAAAGATAGATAAGTTAGTTAGTTAGAAAGAGATAGATTAGTAAGAAAAAAGAAAGATAAGTTAGTTAGAAAGATAGATTAGTAAGAAAGAAAGATAGATAGATAGATAAGTTAGTTAGAAAGATAGATAGATTAGTCAGAAAGAAAGAAAGATAAGTTAGTTAGAAAGATAGATAGATTAGAAAGAAAGATAAGTTAGTTAGAAAGATAGATAGATTAGTAAGAAAGAAAGATAAGTTAGTTAGAAAGATAGATAGATTAGTAAGAAAGAAAGATGAGTTAGTTAGAAAGATAGATAGATTAGTCAGAAAGAAAGATAGATAGATTAGTAAGAAAGAAATATAAGTTAGTTAGAAAGATAGATTAGTCAGAAAGAAAGATAGATAAGTTAGTTAGAAAGATAGATAGATTAGTAAGAAAGAAAGAAAGATAAGTTAGTAAGAAAGATAGATAGATTAGTCAGAAAGAAAGATAGATAAGTTAGTTAGTTAGAAAGAGATAGATTAGTAAGAAAAAAGAAAGATAAGTTAGTTAGAAAGATAGATTAGTAAGAAAGAAAGATAGATAGATAGATAAGTTAGTTAGAAAGATAGATAGATTAGTCAGAAAGAAAGAAAGATAAGTTAGTTAGAAAGATAGATAGATTAGAAAGAAAGAAAGATAAGTTAGTTAGAAAGATAGATAGATTAGTAAGAAAGAAAGATAAGTTAGATAGATAGATAGATAGATAGATAGATAGATAGATAGATAGATAGATAGATAGATAGATAGATAAGTTTATTAGGTCTTAGATTTGTAGTTTAATTAAGTCTAGGGCTTCAGAGAATTTAGATTTGAGTTTTTGGCTTTTACACTAATGGGCCACCGTAGTCTTGGCTCAATTTGAACAGTCTGCAATGTAAGTCTATGGGATTTTTATGGTTTTTAATATTAATTTTTAAGAAAACTGAAAGTCAAATCAGTCTGAAAAGATATAGCATACCGAGTCAGAACAGTCTGAACGTCTGACCTGAGTTTGGAGTTTGTAGAGTTAAACCTCTAGGAGGAGTTAGAATTGTAAATTTAGTCTCAGAAGAATAATAATAACTAGAAAAAAAAGTTTGTTGAGACAAACTTTAAGTTGGCTTGAGAAAGCCGGACCAGAGAGTTTGAAGAAGTTAAAAGTAGTTAGAAGTTTAAAGTAGTTAGAAGTAGTTTGAAGTTTGAAGTTTGAAGTAGTTTGAAGTTTGAAGTAGTTTGAAGTTTAAAGTAGTTTAAATTTTGATTGATAAATTAGTTAGAAAGAAAGAATAGTTAGAAAGAAAGAAAAGTTAGAAAGAAAGAAAGAAAGAAAGAAAGAAAGAAAGAAAGAAAGAGAAAGAAAAAAGAAAGATTAGTTAGAAAGAAAGAAAAAAGAAAGAAAGATTAGTTAGAAAAGAAAGAAAGAAAGATTAGGTATAAAGAAAGAAAGAACGAAAGAAAGATTAGGTAGAAAGAAAGAAAAAAGAAAAAATTAGTTAGAAAGAAAGAAAGAAAGTAAGATTAGGTATAAAGAAAGAAAGAACGAAAGAAAGATTAGGTAGAAAGAAAGAAAGAAAGAAAGAAAGAAAGAAAGAAAGAAAGAAAGAAAGAAAGAAGAAAGATTAGTTAGAAAGAAAGAAAGATTAGGTATAAAGAAAGAAAGAAAGAAAGAAAGAAAGAAAGAAAGAAAGAAAGAAAGAAAGATTAGTTAGAAAGAAAGAAAAAAGAAAGAAAGATTAGTTAGAAAGAAAGAAAGAAAGAAAGATTAGGTATAAAGAAAGAAAGAACGAAAGAAAGATTAGGTAGAAAGAAAGAAAAAAAAAAAGATTAGTTAGAAAGAAAGAAAGATTAGGTATAAAGAAAGAAAGAACGAAAGAAAGATTAGGTAGAAAGAAAGAAAAGTTAGAAAGAAAGAAAGAAAGAAAGAAAGAAAGAAAGAAAGAAAGAAAGAAAGAAAGAAGAAAGATTAGTTAGGAAGAAAGAAAGATTAGGTATAAAGAAAGAAAGAAAGAAAGAAAGAAAGAAAGAAAGAAAGAAAGAAAGAAAGAAAGATTAGGTATAAAGAAAGAAAGAAAGAAAGAAAGAAAGAAAGAAAGAAAGAAAGAAAGAAAGAAAGAAAGATTAGGTAGAAAGAAAGAATGAAAGAAAAAAGAAAGAAAGATTAGCTAGAAAGAAAGAATGAAAGAAAAAAGAAAAAAAGATTAGCTAGAAAGAAAAAAAGAAAGAAAGAAAGATTGTAAGAAAGAAAGAAAGATTAGGTAGAAAGAAAAAAGAAAGAAAGATTAGCTAGAAAGAAAGAAAGAAAGATTAGGTATAAAGAAAGAAAGAACGAAAGAAAGATTAGGTAGAAAGAAAGAAAGAAAGAAAGAAAGAAAGAAAGAAAGAAAGAAAGAAAGAAAGAAAGATTAGGTATAAAGAAAGAAAGAACGAAAGAAAGATTAGGTAGAAAGAAAGAAAAGTTAGATAAGTCAGATAGATAGATAGATAGATAGATAAGTTCAAAAGATAGATAGATAGATAGATAGATAGATAGAGATAGATAGATAGATAGATAGATAGATAGATAGATAGATAGATAGATAGATAGATAGATAGAAAAGGTTTAAAGAGATAGAAAGAAAGAAAGAAAATGTTGAAAGAAAGAAAGAAAGAAAGAAAGAAAGAAAGAAAGAAAGAAAGAAAGAAAGAAAGATTAATTAGTAAGAAAGAAGGAGAAAGAAAGAGAGAAAGAAAGAAAGAGAGAAAGAAAGAAAAAGAAAGATTGATTAGTTGAAAGAAAGAAAGAAAGAAAGAAAGAAAGATAGATGATTTACTGATTCAAGCATGATTTACCATAGTTTACCATGATTTACCATAGTTTACCATGATTTACCATGATTTACCATAGTTTACCATAATTTACTATAGTATACCATGATTTACCATGTTCAAGTATGATTTACTGATTCTAGCATGATTTGTCATAGATTACCATCATTTTCCATAGTTTACCATGATTTACTATAGTATACCACGATTTACCATGTTCAAGTATAATTTACTGATTCTAGCATGATTTACCATAGTTTACCATGATTTACCACGATTTACCATAGTTTACCATGATTTACTATAGTATACCATGATTTACCATGTTCAAGTATGATTTATTGATTCTAGCATGATTTACCATAGTTTACCATGATTTACCACGATTTACTATAGTTTACCATGATTTACTATAGTATACCACGATTTGCCATGTTCAAGTATAATTTACTGATTCTAGCATGATTTACCATAGTTTAGCATGATTTACCATAGTTTACCATGATTTACCATGATTTACCATAGTTTACCATTATTTACTATAGTATACCAAGATTTACCATGTTCAAGTATGATTTAATATGATTCTAGCATGATTTACCATATTTTACCACGATTTACCATAGTTTACCATGATTTACCATAGTTTACCATGCTAGCATGATTATCATGTTGCTAGCATGATGCTAGAATTTTTTTACCATGTTGCTAGCATGGTTTACCATGATTTACCATAGTTTACCATGATTTACCACGATTTACCATAGTTTACCATGATTTACTATAGTATACCATGATTTACCACGATTTTCCATAGTTTACCATGATTTACTATAGTATACCATGATTTACCATGTTCAAGTATGATTTACTGATTCTAGCATGATTTAGCATAGTTTACCATGATTTACCACGATTTACCATAGTTTACCATGATTTACTATAGTATACCACGATTTACCATGTTCAAGTATAATTTACTGATTCTAGCATGATTTACCATAGTTTACCATGATTTACCACAATATACCATAGTTTACCATGATTTACTATAGTATACCATGATTTACCATGTTCAAGTATGATTTATTGATTCTAGCATGATTTACCATAGTTTACCATGATTTACCACGATTTACAATAGTTTACCATGATTTACTATAGTATACCATGATTTACCATGTTCAAGTATGATTTATTGATTCTAGCATGATTTACCATAGTTTACCATGATTTACCACGATTTACTATAGTATACCATGATTTACTATAGTATACCACGATTTGCCATGTTCAAGTACATAGATAGATAGATAGATAGATAGATAGATAGATAGATAGATAGATAAGTTCAAAAGATAGATAGATAGATAGATAGATAGATAGATAGATAGATAGATAGATAGATAGATAGATAGATAGATAAGTTCAAAAGATAGATAGATAGATAGATAGATAGATAGATAGATAGATAGATAGATAGATAGATAGATAGATAGAAAGAAAAGGTTTAAAGAGATAGAAAGAAAGAAAGAAAATGTTTAAAGAAAGAAAGAAAGAAAGAAAGAAAGAAAGAAAGAAAGAAAGATTAATTAGTAAGAAAGGAGAAAGAAAGAGAGAAAGAAAGAAAGAGAGAAAGAAAGAAAAAGAAAGATTGATTAGTTGAAAGAAAGAAAGAAAGAAAGAAAGATAGATAGATGATTTACTGATTCAAGCATGATTTACCATAGTTTACCATGATTTACCATAGTTTACCATGATTTACCACGATATACCATAGTTTACCATGATTTACTATAGTATACCATGATTTACCATGTTCAAGTATGATTTATTGATTCTAGCATGATTTACCATAGTTTACCATGATTTACCACGATTTACAATAGTTTACCATGATTTACTATAGTATACCATGATTTACCATGTTCAAGTATGATTTATTGATTCTAGCATGATTTACCATAGTTTACCATGATTTACCACGATTTACAATAGTTTACCATGATTTACTATAGTATACCATGATTTACCATGTTCAAGTATGATTTATTGATTCTAGCATGATTTACCATAGTTTACCATGATTTACCACGATTTACTATAGTATACCATGATTTACTATAGTATACCACGATTTGCCATGTTCAAGTATAATTTACTGATTCTAGCATGATTTACCACAGTTTAGCATGATTTACCATAGTTTACCATGATTTACCATGATTTACCATGATTTACCATAGTTTACCATTATTTACTATAGTATACCATGATTTACCATGTTCAAGTATGATTTACTATGATTCTAGCATGATTTACCATAGTTTACCACGATTTACCATAGTTTACCATGATTTACCATAGTTTACCATGCTAGCATGATTATCATGTTGCTAGCATGATGCTAGAATTTTTTTACCATGTTGCTAGCATGGTTTACCATGATTTACCATAGTTTACCATGATTTACTATAGTATACCATGATTTACCACGATTTACCATAGTTTACCATGATTTACTATAGTATACCATGATTTACCATGTTCAAGTATGATTTACTGATTCTAGCATGATTTAGCATAGTTTACCATGATTTACCATAGTTTACCATGATTTACCACGATTTACCATAGTTTACCATGATTTACTATAGTATACCATGATTTACCATGTTCAAGTATGATTTACTGATTCTAGCATGATTTATCATAGATTACCATGATTTACCATAGTTTACCATCATTTACCACGATTTACCATAGTTTACCATGATTTACTATAGTATACCATGATTTACCATGTTCAAGTATGATTTACTGATTCTAGCATGATTTATCATAGTTTACCATGATTTACCATAGTTTACCATGATTTACCACGATTTACCATAGTTTACCATGATTTACTATAGTATACCATGATTTACCATGTTCAAGTATGATTTACTGATTCTAGCATGATTTATCATAGATTACCATGATTTACCATAGTTTACCATGATTTACCACGATTTACCATAGTTTACCATGATTTACTATAGTATACCACGATTTACCATGTTCAAGTATGATTTACTGATTCTAGCATGATTTACCATAGTTTAGCATGATTTAGCATAGTTTACCATGATTTACCACGATTTACCATAGTTTACCATGATTTACTATAGTATACCATGATTTACCATGTTCAAGTATGATTTACTGATTCTAACATGATTTATCATAGTTTACCATGATTTACCATAGTTTACCATGATTTACCACGATTTACCATAGTTTACTATGATTTACTATAGTATACCATGATTTACCATGTTCAAGTATGATTTACTGATTGTAGCATAGAGATAGATAGATAGATAGATAGATAGATAGATAGATAGATAGATAGATAGATAGATAGATAGATAGATAGATAGATAGATAGATAGATAAGGTTTGAAGATAGATAGATAGATAGATAGATAGATAGATAGATAGATAAGGTTTGAAGATAGATAGATAGATAGATAGATAGATAGATAGATAGATAGATAGATAGATAGATAATGTTTATAGATAGATAGATAGATAGATAGATAGATAGATAGATAGATAGATAGATAGATAGATAGATAGATAGATAGATAGATTGGTTAAAAAGATAGATAGATAGATAGATAGATAGATAGATAGATAGATAGATAGATAGATAGATAGATAAGTTCAAAAGATAGATAGATAGATAGATAGATAGATAGATAGATAGATAGAAAGAAAAGGTTTAAAGAGATAGAAAGAAAGAAAGAAAATGTTGAAAGAAAGAAAGAAAGAAAGAAAGAAAGAAAGAAAGAAAGAAAGAAAGAAAGAAAGAAAGAAAGAAAGAAAGATTAATTAGTAAGAAAGAAGGAGAAAGAAAGAGAGAAAGAAAGAAAGAGAGAAAGAAAGAAAAAGAAAGATTGATTAGTTGAAAGAAAGAAAGAAAGAAAGAAAGAAAGAAAGATAGATGATTTACTGATTCAAGCATGATTTACCATAGTTTACCATGATTTACCATAGTTTACCATGATTTACCATGATTTACCATAGTTTACCATAATTTACTATAGTATACCATGATTTACCATGTTCAAGTATGATTTACTGATTCTAGCATGATTTGTCATAGATTACCATCATTTTCCATAGTTTACCATGATTTACTATAGTATACCACGATTTACCATGTTCAAGTATAATTTACTGATTCTAGCATGATTTACCATAGTTTACCATGATTTACCACGATTTACCATAGTTTACCATGATTTACTATAGTATACCATGATTTACCATGTTCAAGTATGATTTATTGATTCTAGCATGATTTACCATAGTTTACCATGATTTACCACGATTTACTATAGTATACCATGATTTACTATAGTATACCACGATTTGCCATGTTCAAGTATAATTTACTGATTCTAGCATGATTTACCACAGTTTAGCATGATTTACCATAGTTTACCATGATTTACCATGATTTACCATGATTTACCATAGTTTACCATTATTTACTATAGTATACCATGATTTACCATGTTCAAGTATGATTTACTATGATTCTAGCATGATTTACCATAGTTTACCACGATTTACCATAGTTTACCATGATTTACCATAGTTTACCATGCTAGCATGATTATCATGTTGCTAGCATGATGCTAGAATTTTTTTACCATGTTGCTAGCATGGTTTACCATGATTTACCATAGTTTACCATGATTTACTATAGTATACCATGATTTACCACGATTTACCATAGTTTACCATGATTTACTATAGTATACCATGATTTACCATGTTCAAGTATGATTTACTGATTCTAGCATGATTTAGCATAGTTTACCATGATTTACCATAGTTTACCATGATTTACCACGATTTACCATAGTTTACCATGATTTACTATAGTATACCATGATTTACCATGTTCAAGTATGATTTACTGATTCTAGCATGATTTATCATAGATTACCATGATTTACCATAGTTTACCATCATTTACCACGATTTACCATAGTTTACCATGATTTACTATAGTATACCATGATTTACCATGTTCAAGTATGATTTACTGATTCTAGCATGATTTATCATAGTTTACCATGATTTACCATAGTTTACCATGATTTACCACGATTTACCATAGTTTACCATGATTTACTATAGTATACCATGATTTACCATGTTCAAGTATGATTTACTGATTCTAGCATGATTTATCATAGATTACCATGATTTACCATAGTTTACCATGATTTACCACGATTTACCATAGTTTACCATGATTTACTATAGTATACCACGATTTACCATGTTCAAGTATGATTTACTGATTCTAGCATGATTTACCATAGTTTAGCATGATTTAGCATAGTTTACCATGATTTACCACGATTTACCATAGTTTACCATGATTTACTATAGTATACCATGATTTACCATGTTCAAGTATGATTTACTGATTCTAACATGATTTATCATAGTTTACCATGATTTACCATAGTTTACCATGATTTACCACGATTTACCATAGTTTACTATGATTTACTATAGTATACCATGATTTACCATGTTCAAGTATGATTTACTGATTGTAGCATAGAGATAGATAGATAGATAGATAGATAGATAGATAGATAGATAGATAGATAGATAGATAAGGTTTGAAGATAGATAGATAGATAGATAGATAGATAGATAGATAGATAGATAGATAGATAGATAGATAGATAGATAGATAGATAAGGTTTGAAGATAGATAGATAGATAGATAGATAGATAGATAGATAGATAGATAGATAGATAGATAGATAGATAGATAATGTTTATAGATAGATAGATAGATAGATAGATAGATAGATAGATAGGTAGATAGATAGATAGATAGATAGATAGATAGATAGATAGATAGATAGATAGATAGATAGATAGATTGGTTAAAAAGATAGATAGATAGATAGATAGATAGATAGATAGATAGATAGATAGATAGATAGATAGATAGATAGATAGATAGATAAGTTAAAAAGATAGATAGATAGATAGATAGATAGATAGATAGATAGATAAGTTAAAAAGATAGATAGATAGATAGATAGATAGATAGATAGATAGATAAGTTAAAAAGATAGATAGATAGATAGATAGATAGATAGATAGATAGATAAGGTTTGAAAATAGATAGATAGATAGATAGATAGATAGATAGATAGATAGATAGATAGATAGATAAGTTAGTTAGAAAGATAGATAGATTAGTAAGGAAGATAGATAAGTTAGTTAGAAAGATAGATAGATTAGAAAGAAAGATAGATAAGTTAGTTAAAAAGATAGATAGATTAGTAAGAAAGAAAGAAAGATAGATTAGTTAGTTAGAAAGAAAGATAGATTAGTTAGAAAGAAAGATAGATAGATAAGTTAGTTAGAAAGATAGATAGATTAGTAAGAAAGAAAGATAGATAAGTTAGTTAGAAAGATAGATAGAAAGATAAGTTAGTTAGAAAGATAAGTTAGATAGATAGATAGATAGATAGATAGATAGATAGATAGATAGATAGATAGATAGATAGATAGATAGATAGATAGAAGTTTATTAGGTCATTGAATGGTAGTTTAATTGAGTCTAGGGCTTCAGGGAGTTTAGATTTGAGTTTTTGGCTTGTACACTAATGGGCCACCGTAGTCTTGGCTCAATTTGAGCAGTCTGCCATGTAAGTCTATGGGATTTTTATGGTTTTTAATATTAATTTTTAAGAAAACTGAAAGTCAAATCAGTCTGAAAAGATATAGCACACCAAGTCAGAACAGTCTGAAAGTCTGACCCGAGTTTGGAGTTTGTAGAGTTAAAGCTCTAGGAGGAGTTAGAGTTGATAAATTTTGGGTCAGAAGAATAAGAAGAAGAAGAAGAATAACTAGAAAAAAAAGTTTGTTGAGACAAACTTTAAGTTGGCTTGAGAAAGCCGGACCAGAGAGTTTGAAGAAGTTAAAAGTAGTTAGAAGTTTAAAGTAGTTAGAAGTAGTTTGAAGTTTGAAGTAGTTTGAAGTTTGAAGTAGTTTGAAGTTTAAAGTAGTTTAAATTTTGATTGATAAATTAGTTAGAAAGAAAGAATAGTTAGAAAGAAAGAATAGTTAGAAAGAAAGAAAAGTTAGAAAGAAAGAAAGAAAGAAAGAAAGAGAAAGAAAAAAGAAAGATTAGTTAGAAAGAAAGAAAAAAGAAAGAAAGATTAGTTAGAAAGAAAGAAAGAAAGATTAGGTATAAAGAAAGAAAGAACGAAAGAAAGATTAGGTAGAAAGAAAGAAAAAAGAAAAGATTAGTTAGAAAGAAAGAAAGAAAGTAAGATTAGGTATAAAGAAAGAAAGAACGAAAGAAAGATTAGGTAGAAAGAAAGAAAAGTTAGAAAGAAAGAAAGAAAGAAAGAAAGAAAGAAAGAAAGAAAGAAAGAAAGATTAGTTAGAAAGAAAGAAAGAAAGAAAGAAAGAAAGAAAGATTAGGTATAAAGAAAGAAAGAAAGAAAGAAAGATTAGGTATAAAGAAAGAAAGAAAGATTAGGTATAAAGAAAGAAAGAAAGAAAGAAAGAAAGAAAGAAAGAAAGAAAGAAAGAAAGAAAGAAAGATTAGTTAGAAAGAAAGAAAAAAGAAAGAAAGATTAGTTAGAAAGAAAGAAAGATTAGGTATAAAGAAAGAAAGAAAGAAAGAAAGAAAGAAAGAAAGAAAGAAAGATTAGTTAGAAAGAAAGAAAAAAGAAAGAAAGATTAGTTAGAAAGAAAGAAAGAAAGATTAGGTATAAAGAAAGAAAGAACGAAAGAAAGATTAGGTAGAAAGAAAGAAAAAAGAAAAGATTAGTTAGAAAGAAAGAAAGAAAGATTAGGTAGAAAGAAAGAAAGAAAGATTAGGTATAAAGAAAGAAAGAAAGAAAGAAAGAAAGAAAGAAAGAAAGAAAGAAAGATTAGGTATAAAGAAAGAAAGAAAGAAAGAAAGAAAGAAAGAAAGAAAGAAAGAAAGAAAGAAATATAAGGTATAAAGAAAGAAAGAAAGAAAGAAAGAAAGAAAGAAAGAAAGAAAGAAAGAAAGAAAGAAAGAAGAAAGATTAGTTAGAAAGAAAGAAAGAAAGAAAGAAAGATTAGGTATAAAGAAAGAAAGAAAGAAAGATTAGGTATAAAGAAAGAAAGAAAGATTAGGTATAAAGAAAGAAAGAAAGAAAGAAAGAAAGAAAGAAAGAAAGAAAGAAAGAAAGATTAGGTATAAAGAAAGAAAGAAAGAAAGAAAGAAAGAAAGAAAGAAAGAAAGAAAGAAAGAAAAAAAATATAAGGTATAAAGAAAGAAAGAAAAAGATTAGGTATAAAGAAAGAAAGAAAGAAAGAAAGAAAGAAAGAAAGATTAGGTAGAAAGAAAGAATGAAAGAAAAAAGAAAGAAAGATTAGCTAGAAAGAAAGAATGAAAGAAAAAAGAAAGAAAGATTAGCTAGAAAGAAAAAAAGAAAGAAAGAAAGATTGTAAGAAAGAAAGAAAGATTAGGTAGAAAGAAAGAATGAAAGAAAAAAGAAAGAAAGATTAGCTAGAAAGAAAGAAAGAAAGATTGTAAGAAAGAAAGAAAGATTAGGTAGAAAGAAAGAATGAAAGAAAAAAGAAAGAAAGATTAGCTAGAAAGAAAGAAAGAAAGAAAGAAAGAAAGAAAGAAAGAAAGAAAGAAAGATTAGGTATAAAGAAAGAAAGAACGAAAGAAAGATTAGGTAGAAAGAAAGAAAAGTTAGAAAGAAAGAAAGAAAGAAAGAAAGAAAGAAAGAAAGAAAGATTAGGTATAAAGAAAGAAAGAACGAAAGAAAGATTAGGTAGAAAGAAAGAAAAGTTAGATAAGTCAGTCAGATAGATAGATAGATAGATAGATAGATAGATAGATAGATAGATAGATAAGTTCAAAAGATAGATAGATAGATAGATAGATAGATAGATAGATAGATAAGTTCAAAAGATAGATAGATAGATAAGTTCAAAAGATAGATAGATAGATAATAGATTCAAGCATGATTTACCATAGTTTACCATGATTTACCATAGTTTACCATGATTTACCATGATTTACCATAGTTTACCATAATTTACTATAGTATACCATGATTTACCATGTTCAAGTATGATTTACTGATTCTAGCATGATTTGTCATAGATTACCATCATTTTCCATAGTTTACCATGATTTACTATAGTATACCACGATTTACCATGTTCAAGTATAATTTACTGATTCTAGCATGATTTACCATAGTTTACCATGATTTACCACGATTTACCATAGTTTACCATGATTTACTATAGTATACCATGATTTACCATGTTCAAGTATGATTTATTGATTCTAGCATGATTTACCATAGTTTACCATGATTTACCACGATTTACTATAGTTTACCATGATTTACTATAGTATACCACGATTTGCCATGTTCAAGTATAATTTACTGATTCTAGCATGATTTACCATAGTTTAGCATGATTTACCATAGTTTACCATGATTTACCATAGTTTACCATTATTTACTATAGTATACCAAGATTTACCATGTTCAAGTATGATTTACTATGATTCTAGCATGATTTACCATATTTTACCACGATTTACCATAGTTTACCATGATTTACCATAGTTTACCATGCTAGCATGATGCTAGAATTTTTTTACCATGTTGCTAGCATGGTTTACCATGATTTACCATAGTTTACCATGATTTACCACGATTTACCATAGTTTACCATGATTTACTATAGTATACCATGATTTACCACGATTTTCCATAGTTTACCATGATTTACTATAGTATACCATGATTTACCATGTTCAAGTATGATTTACTGATTCTAGCATGATTTAGCATAGTTTACCATGATTTACCACGATTTACCATAGTTTACCATGATTTACTATAGTATACCACGATTTACCATGTTCAAGTATGATTTATTGATTCTAGCATGATTTACCATAGTTTACCATGATTTACCACGATTTACTATAGTTTACCATGATTTACTATAGTATACCACGATTTGCCATGTTCAAGTATAATTTACTGATTCTAGCATGATTTACCATAGTTTAGCATGATTTACCATAGTTTACCATGATTTACCATGATTTACCATAGTTTACCATTATTTACTATAGTATACCAAGATTTACCATGTTCAAGTATGATTTACTATGATTCTAGCATGATTTACCATATTTTACCACGATTTACCATAGTTTACCATGATTTACCATAGTTTACCATGCTAGCATGATGCTAGAATTTTTTTACCATGTTGCTAGCATGGTTTACCATGATTTACCATAGTTTACCATGATTTACCACGATTTACCATAGTTTACCATGATTTACTATAGTATACCATGATTTACCACGATTTTCCATAGTTTACCATGATTTACTATAGTATACCATGATTTACCATGTTCAAGTATGATTTACTGATTCTAGCATGATTTAGCATAGTTTACCATGATTTACCACGATTTACCATAGTTTACCATGATTTACTATAGTATACCACGATTTACCATGTTCAAGTATAATTTACTGATTCTAGCATGATTTGCCATAGTTTACCATGATTTACCACGATATACCATAGTTTACCATGATTTACTATAGTATACCATGATTTACCATGTTCAAGTATGATTTATTGATTCTAGCATGATTTACCATAGTTTACCATGATTTACCACGATTTACAATAGTTTACCATGATTTACTATAGTATACCATGATTTACCATGTTCAAGTATGATTTATTGATTCTAGCATGATTTACCATAGTTTACCATGATTTACCACGATTTACTATAGTATACCATGATTTACTATAGTATACCACGATTTGCCATGTTCAAGTATAATTTACTGATTCTAGCATGATTTACCACAGTTTAGCATGATTTACCATAGTTTACCATGATTTACCATGATTTACCATAGTTTACCATTATTTACTATAGTATACCATGATTTACCATGTTCAAGTATGATTTACTATGATTCTAGCATGATTTACCATAGTTTACCACGATTTACCATAGTTTACCATGATTTGCCATAGTTTACCATGCTAGCATGATTATCATGTTGCTAGCATGATGCTAGAATTTTTTTACCATGTTGCTAGCATGGTTTACCATAGTTTACCATGATTTACTATAGTATACCATGATTTACCACAATTTACCATAGTTTACCATGATTTACTATAGTATACCATGATTTACCATGTTCAAGTATGATTTACTGATTCTAGCATAGAAAGAAATAGAAAGAAAGAAAGAAAGAAAGAAAGAAAGAAAGAAAGAAAGAAAGAAAGATTAGGTATAAAGAAAGAAAGAACGAAAGAAAGATTAGGTATAAAGAAAGAAAGAACGAAAGAAAGATTAGGTAGAAAGAAAGAAAAGTTAGAAAGAAAGAAAGAAAGAAAGAAAGAAAGAAAGAAAGAAAGAAAGAAAGAAAGATTAGGTAGAAAGAAAGAAAAGTTAGATAAGTCAGATAGATAGATAGATAGATAGATAGATAAGTTCAAAAGATAGATAGATAGATAGATAGATAGATAGATAGATAGATAGATAGATAGATAGATAAGTTCAAAAGATAGATAGATAGATAGATAGATAGATAAGTTCAAAAGATAGATAGATAGATAGATAGATAATAGATAGATAGATAGATAGATAGATAGATAGATCTATGTATGATTTATTGATTCTAGCATGATTTACCATAGTTTACCATGATTTACCACGATTTACTATAGTATACCATGATTTACTATAGTATACCACGATTTGCCATGTTCAAGTATAATTTACTGATTCTAGCATGATTTACCACAGTTTAGCATGATTTACCATAGTTTACCATGATTTACCATAGTTTACCATTATTTACTATAGTATACCATGATTTACCATGTTCAAGTATGATTTACTATGATTCTAGCATGATTTACCATAGTTTACCACGATTTACCATAGTTTACCATGATTTACCATAGTTTACCATGCTAGCATGATTATCATGTTGCTAGCATGATGCTAGAATTTTTTTACCATGTTGCTAGCATGGTTTACCATGATTTACCATAGTTTACCATGATTTACTATAGTATACCATGATTTACCACAATTTACCATAGTTTACCATGATTTACTATAGTATACCATGATTTACCATGTTCAAGTATGATTTACTGATTCTAGCATGATTTAGCATAGTTTACCATGATTTACCATAGTTTACCATGATTTACCACGATTTACCATAGTTTACCATGATTTACTATAGTATACCATGATTTACCATGTTCAAGTATGATTTACTGATTCTAGCATGATTTATCATAGATTACCATGATTTAGCATAGTTTACCATGATTTACCACGATTTACCATAGTTTACCATGATTTACTATAGTATACCATGATTTACCATGTTCAAGTATGATTTACTGATTCTAACATGATTTATCATAGTTTACCATGATTTACCACGATTTACCATAGTTTACTATGATTTACTATAGTATACCATGATTTACCATGTTCAAGTATGATTTACTGATTGTAGCATAGATAGATAGATAAGGTTTGTAGATAGATAGATAGATAGATAGATAGATAGATAGATAGATAGATAGATAGATAAGGTTTGAAGATAGATAGATAGATAGATAGATAGATAGATAGATAGATAGATAGATAGATAGATAGATAGATAGAGTTAAAAAGATAGATAGATAGATAGATAGATAGATAGATAGATAGATAAGTTAAAAAGATAGATAGATAGATTAGTTAAAAAGATAGATAGATAGATAGATAGATAGATAGATAGATAGATAGATAGATAGATAGATAGATAGATAGATAGATAGATAGATAGATAGATAAGTTAAAAAGATAGATAGATAGATAGATAGATAGATAGATTAGTTAAATAGATAGTTAAATAGATAGATAGATAGATAGATAGATAGATAGATAGATAGATAGATAGATAGATAGATAGATAGATAGATAGATAGATAGATAGATAGATAAGTTAAAAAGATAGATAGATAGATAGATAGATAGATAGATAAGGTTTGAAAATAGATAGATAGATATATAGATAGATAGATAGATAGATAGATAAGTTAGTTAGAAAGATAGATAGATTAGTAAGGAAGATAGATAAGTTAGTTAGAAAGATAGATAGATTAGAAAGAAAGATAGATAAGTTAGTTAAAAAGATAGATAGATTAGTAAGAAAGAAAGAAAGATAGATTAGTTAGTTAGAAAGAAAGATAGATTAGTTAGAAAGAAAGATAGATAGATAAGTTAGTTAGAAAGATAGATAGATTAGTAAGAAAGAAAGATAGATAAGTTAGTTAGAAAGATAGATAGAAAGATAAGTCAGTTAGAAAGATAAGTTAGATAGATAGATAGATAGATAGATAGATAGATAGATAGATAGATAGATAGATAGATAGATAGATAGATAGATAGAAGTTTATTAGGTCATTGAATGGTAGTTTAATTGAGTCTATGGCTTCAGGGAGTTTAGATTTGAGTTTTTGGCTTGTACACTAATGGGCCACCGTAGTCTTGGCTCAATTTGAGCAGTCTGCCATGTAAGTCTATGGGATTTTTATGGTTTTTAATATTAATTTTTAAGAAAACTGAAAGTCAAATCAGTCTGAAAAGATATAGCACACCAAGTCAGAACAGTCTGAAAGTCTGACCCGAGTTTGGAGTTTGTAGAGTTAAAGCTCTAGGAGGAGTTAGAGTTGATAAATTTTGGGTCAGAAGAATAAGAAGAAGAAGAATAACTAGATGCGAAAGTTCGTCGAGACAAACTTTAAGTTGGCTTGAGAAAGTTTGGACCGGAAAGTTTTTTGCTAGGCGGTTGCTAGGGTGTTCGGGGTGGTTGCTATGGTGTTGCTAGGCGGTTGCTAGGGTTACTAGACGGTTGCTAGGGTGTTCTGGGTGGTTGCTATGGTGTTGCTAGGCAGTTGCTAGGATATTCTGGGTGGTTGCTAGGCGGTTGCTAGGGTATTTTGGGTGGTTGCTAGGGTGTTTTGGGTGGTTGCTAGGCGGTTGCCAGGGTCTTTTGTGTGGTTGCTAGGCGGTTGCTAGGGTGTTCTGGGTGGTTGCTAGGATATTTTGGGTGGTTGCTAGGGTATTTTGGGTTGTTGCTAGGCGGTTGCTAGGGTGTTTTGGGTGGTTGCTAGGCGGTTTTGGGTGGTTGCTAGGCGGTTGCTAGGGTATTTTGGGTGGTTGCTAGGGTGTTCTGGGTGGTTGCTAGGCAGTTGCTAGGGTGTTATGGGTGGTTGCTATGGTGTTGCTAGGCGTTGCTAAGGTATTCTGGGTGGTTGCTAGGTGGTGGCCAGGGTGTTCTGGGTGGTTGCTAGGCTGTTTTGGGTGGTTGCTAGGGTATTCTGGGTGGTTGCTAGGGTCTTTTGGGTGGTTGCTAGGGTCTTTTGGGTGGTTGCTAGGCGGTTGCTTGGGTCTTTTGGGTGGTTGCTAGGGTCTTTTGGGTGGTTGCTAGGCGGTTGCTAGGGTGTTCTGGGTGGTTGCTAGGATATTTTGGGTGGTTGCTATGCTGTTGCTAGGTGGTTGCTAGGGTATTCTGGGTGGTTGCTAGGCGGTTGCTAGGGTGTTTTGGGTGGTTGCTAGGCGGTTTTGGGTGGTTGCTAGGCGGTTGCTAGGGTATTTTGGGTGGTTGCTAGGGTGTTCTGGGTGGTTGCTAGGCAGTTGCTAGGGTGTTATGGGTGGTTGCTATGGTGTTGCTAGGCGTTGCTAAGGTATTCTGGGTGGTTGCTAGGTGGTGGCCAGGGTGTTCTGGGTGGTTGCTAGGCTGTTTTGGGTGGTTGCTAGGGTATTCTGGGTGGTTGCTAGGGTCTTTTGGGTGGTTGCTAGGGTCTTTTGGGTGGTTGCTAGGGTCTTTTGGGTGGTTGCTAGGGTCTTTTGGGTGGTTGCTAGGCGGTTGCTAGGGTCTTTTGGGTGGTTGCTAGGGTCTTTTGGGTGGTTGCTACGGTGTTCTGGGTGGTTGCTAGGGTCTTTTGGGTGGTTGCTAGGCGGTTGCTAGGGTGTTCTGGGGGGTTGCTATGGTATTCAGGGCGGTTGATATGGTGTTACTAGGTGGTTGGTAGTTATCACAGATGGTTATTATGGAGTTTTTATAGAGTTCTTAGCATGATCTTGGCATGATTTAACACTTAACTAATCGCTATTAGCATGTAGCTATTCACTGCTAGCATATGTAGCATGTTGGAAGTGCTGTTTGCTAGCATGAGTCAAAAGAGCCAAACCTCATCTCTATACGATGTTCTGATACAGAGATATAGGTCTTGCAAAACGGTTGCTAGGGTACTCAAGTTTGGTTGCTATGGAGTTGCTTGGGAGCTGGGAGCTTTAAACTTAAGAAGTTTAAATTGGTTTGAAGTTTAAAGTAGTTTAAAGTAGTTTGAAGTTTATGATAGATATATAAATAAGTTAGATAGATACAAACAAACACACACACACACACACAAACACACACACACACACACACACACACTCACTCAGACACACACACACACACACACACACTCAGAGTTTATGAGTTTAGAGTTTATAAGTGTACAAGTTTTTGAGTTTAGAGTTTATAAGTTTAAATGAGTTTAGAGTTCAGAATTTATTAATTTATGAGTTTAAGAGTTCATAAGTCTATGAATTCATGAGTTTATTAGTTAATTAGTTATTAAATTTAAGTTAATTAGTTTATAAGTGTATGAGATTAGAGTTTATTAGTTTAAATGAGTTTCATTGGCTAATATATATAGAATGGCAGTTTGAATTAGTTTTCAAGGGATTTAGATTTAAATTTTTGTCGGTTGGTGAGTTTGAATTTTTTTAGAATGCCCAATGTTAAGTCAATGGGAGTTTTTCCGAGTTTTGATCGTCATTTGTAGGAAAACCGTAAGTCCGATCAGTCTGAAAAGATATAGCACACTTGGTCAGATCAGTTTGAGTGTCTGAGCCGATTTTGGAGTATGTAGAGTTAAAGCTCTAGGACGAGTTTGAGTCAGATTTTTTAGTAAGAAGAATAATAATAATAACTAGATGCGAAAGTTCGTCGAGACAAACTTTAAGTTGGCTTGAGAAAGTTTTGACCGGAAAGTTTTTTGCTAGGCGGTTGTTAGGATGTTATGGGTGGTCGCTATGATGTTGCTAGGTGGTTGCTAAGGTATTCTGGGTGGTTGCTAGGCGGTTGCTAGGGTGTTTTGGGTGGTTGCTAGGCGGTTGCTAGGGTCTTTTGTGTGGTTGCTAGGTGGTTGCTAGGGTGTTCTGGGTGGTTGCTAGGATATTTTTGGTGGTTGCTAGGGTCTTTTGGGTGGTTGCTAGGCGGTTGCTAGGGTCTTTTGGGTGGTTGCTAGGGTCTTTTGGGTAATTGCTAGGCGGTTGCTAGGGTGTTTTGGGTGGTTGCTAGGGTCTTTTGGGTGGTTGCTAGGCGGTTGCTAGGGTATTTTGGGTGGTTACTAGGGTGTTCTGGGTGGTTGCTAAGCAGTTGCTAGGGTGTTATGGGTGGTTGCTAGGCGGTTGCTAGGGTATTTTGGGTGGTTACTAGGGTGTTCTGGGTGGTTGCTAAGCAGTTGCTAGGGTGTTTTGGGTGGTTGCTAGGGTCTTTTGGGTGGTTGCTAGGCGGTTGCTAGGGTATTTTGGGTGGTTGCTAGGGTGTTCTGGGTGGTTGCTAGGGTATTTTGGGTGGTTGCTAGAGTGTTCTGGGTGGTTGTTAGGCAGTTGCTACGGTGTTCTGAGTGGTTGCTATGGTGTTGCTAGGGTGTCCTAAGGTATTTTGGGTGGTTGCTAGGGTGTTCTGGGTGGTTGCTATGGTGTTGCTAGGGTGTTCTAAGGTATTTTGGGTGGTTGCTAGGGTGTTCTGGGTGGTTGCTATGGTGTAGCTAGGGTGTTCTAAGGTATTTTGGGTGGTTGCTAGGGTGTTCTGAGTGGTTGCTATGGTGTTGCTAGGGTGTTCTAAGGTATTTTGGATGGTTGCTAGGGTGTTCTGGGTGGTTGTTAGGCAGTTGCTAGGGTGTTCTGAGTGGTTGCTATGGTGTTGCTAGGGTGTCATAAGGTATTTTGGGTGGTTGCTAGGGTGTTCTGAGTGGTTGCTATGGTGTTGCTATGGTGTTCTAAGGTATTTTGGGTGGTTGCTAGGGTGTTCTGGGTGGTTGCTATGGTGTTGCTAGGGTGTTCTAAGGTATTTTGGGTGGTTGCTAGGGTGTTCTGGGTGGTTGTTAGGCAGTTGCTAGGGTGTTCTGAGTGGTTGCTATGGTGTTGCTAGGGTGTTCTAAGGTATTTTGGGTGGTTGCTAGGGTGTTCTGAGTGGTTGCTATGGTGTTGCTAGGGTGTTCTAAGGTATTTTGGGTGGTTGCTAGGGTGTTCTGGGTGGTTGCTAGGCGGTTGCTAGGGTGTTCTGGGTGGTTGCTATGGTATTCAGGGCGGTTGATATGGTGTTACTAGGTGGTTGGTAGTTGTCACAGATGGTTACTATGGAGTTTTTGGCATGATTCAACACTTAACTAATTGCTATTAGCATGTAGCTATTCACTGCTAGCATGTGTAGCATGTTGGAAGTGCTGTTTGCTAGCATGAGTCAAAAGAGCCAAAACTCATCTCTATACGATGTTCTGATACAGAGATATAGGTCTTGCAAAACGGTTGCTAGGGTACTCAAGTTTGGTTGCTATGGAGTTGCTTGGGAGCTGGAAGCATTAAACTAAAGAAGTTTAAAGTGGTTTGAAGTTTAAAGTAGTTTAAAGTAGTTTGAAGTTTATGATAGATATATAAATAAGTTAGATAGATACACACAAACACACACACACACACACACACACACACACACACACACACACACACACACACACACTCAGACTACCTCGCTCACACACTCACTCAGACACACACACACACACACTCAGAGTTTATGAGTTTAGAGTTTATAAGTGTACGAGTTTTTGAGTTTAGAGTTTATAAGTTTAAATGAGTTTAGAGTTCAGAGTTTATTAATTTATGAGTTTAAGAGTTCATAAGTCTATGAATTCATGAGTTTATTAGTTAATTAGCTATTAAATTTAAGTTAATTAGTTTATAAATGTATGAGATTAGAGTTTATTAGTTTAAATGAGTTTCATTGGCTAATATATATAGAACGGCAGTTTGGTTTAGTCTTCAAGGTGTTTAGATTTAAATTTTTGTCGGTTGGTGAGTTTGAATCTGGATTTGAATTTTTTAGAACTCCCCATTGTAAGTCAATGGGAGTTTTTCCGAGTTTTGATCGTCATTTTTAGGAAAACCGTAAGTCCGATCAGTCTGAAAAGATATAGCACACCGAGTCAGATCTGTTTGAGTGTCTGAGCCGATTTTGGAGTATGTAGAGTTAAAGCTCTAGGAGGAGTTTGAGTCAGATTTTTTAGTAAGAAGAATAATAATAATAAGTTTAAATAGGATTTCAATATGTTGGCTCTCTCAAGCCAACTTAACTAGATGCGAAAGTTCGTCGAGACAAACTTTAAGTTGGCTTGAGAAAGTTTGGGCCGCAAAGGTTGCTAGGGTGTTCTGGGTGGTTCCTAATGTATTTTTTAGGGTATTTTGGGCGGTTGCTAGGGTGTTCTGGGTGGTTGCTAGGTGGTTGCTAGGGTGTCCTGGGTGGTTGCTAAGGTCTTTTGGGTGGTTGCTAGGGTATTTTGGGTGGTTGCTAGGGTGTTCTAGGTGGTTGCTAGGGTATTCTGGGTGGTTGCTAGGCGGTTGCTAGGGTTTTCTGGGTGGTTGCTAGGGTCTTTTGGGTGGTTGCTAGGGTCTTTTGAGTGGTTGCTAGGCAGTTGCTAGGGTGTTTTGGGTGGTTGCTAGGATGTTTTGGGTGGTTGCTAGGGTCTTTTGGGTGGTTGCTAGGCAGTTGCTAGGGTGTTTTGGGTGGTTGCTAGGGTCTTTTGGGTGGTTGCTAGGGTCTTTTGGGTGGTTGCTAGGGTCTTTTGAGTGGTTGCTAGGCAGTTGCTAGGGTGTTTTGGGTGGTTGCTAGGGTCTTTTGGGTGGTTGCTAGGGTGTTTTGGGTGGTTGCTAGGATATTTTGGGTGGTTGCTAGGGTCTTTTGGGTGGTTGCTAGGCGGTTGCTAGGGTGTTTTGGGTGGTTGCTAGGATATTTTGGGTGGTTGCTAGGGTCTTTTGGGTGGTTGCTAGGTGGTTGCTAGGGTGTTCTGGGTGGTTGCTAGGGTGTTTTGGGTGGTTGCTAGGGTCTTTTGGGTGGTTGCTAGGGTATTTTGGGTGGTTGCTAGGGTGTTCTGGGTGGTTGCTAAGCGGTTGCTAGGGTGTTCTGGGTGGTTGCTAGGGTCTTTTGGGTGGTTGCTAGGCGGTTGTTAGGGTCTTTTGGGTGGTTGCTAGGCGGTTGCTAGGGTATTTTGGGTGGTTGCTAGGGTGTTCTGGGTGGTTGCTAGGCGGTTGCTAGGGTGTTCTGGGGGGTTGCTATGGTATTGAGGGCGGTTGATATGGTGTTACTAGGTGGTTGGTAGTTGTCACAGATGGTTACTATGGAGTTTTTATAGAGTTCTTAGCATGATCTTGGCATGATTCAACACTTAACTAATTGCTATTAGCATGTAGCTATTCACTGCTAGCATGTGTAGCATGTTGGAAGTGCTGTTTGCTAGCATGAGTCAAAAGAGCCAAAACTCATCTCTATACGATGTTCTGATACAGAGATATAGGTCTTGCAAAACGGTTGCTAGGGTACTCAAGTTTGGTTGCTATGGAGTTGCTTGGGAGCTGGAAGCATTAAACTTAAGAAGTTTAAAGTGGTTTGAAGTTTAAAGTAGTTTAAAGTAGTTTGAAGTTTATGATAGATATATAAATAAGTTAGATAGATACACACACAAACACACACACACACACACACACACACACACACATACACACACACACTCACTCAGACTACCTCGCTCACACACTCACTCAGACACACACACACACACTCAGAGTTTATGAGTTTAGAGTTTATAAGTGTACGAGTTTTTGAGTTTAGAGTTTATAAGTTTAAATGAGTTTAGAGTTCAGAGTTTATTAATTTATGAGTTTAAGAGTTCATAAGTCTATGAATTCATGAGTTTATTAGTTAATTAGTTATTAAATTTAAGTTAATTAGTTTATAAGTGTATGAGATTAGAGTTTATTAGTTTAAATGAGTTTCATTGGCTAATATATATAGAACGGCAGTTTGGTTTAGTCTTCAAGGTGTTTAGATTTGAATTTTTGTCGGTTGGTGAGTTTGAATCTGGATTTGAATTTTTTAGAACTCCCCAATGTAAGTCAATGGGAGTTTTTCCGAGTTTTGATCGTCATTTGTAGGAAAACCGTAAGTCCGATCAGTCTGAAAAGATAAAGCAACTCGAGTCAGAACAGTTTGAGTGTCTGAGCCGAGTTTGGAGTATGTAGAGTTAAAGCTCTAGGACGAGTTTGAGTGGAATTTTTTGGTAAGAAGAATAATAATAATAATAATAAGTTTAAATAGGATTTCAATATGTTGGCTCTCTCAAGCCAACTTAACTAGATGCGAAAGTTCGTCGAGACAAACTTTAAGTTGGCTTGAGAAAGTTTGGACCGGAACGTTTTTTGCTAGGCGGTTGTTAGGATGTTATGGGTGGTCGCTATGGTGTTGCTAGGCGGTTGCTAAGGTATTCTGGGTGGTTGCTAGGCAGTTGCTAGGGTATTTTGGGTGGTTGCTAGGGTGTTTTGGGTGGTTGCTAGGGTGTTTTGGGTGGTTGCTAGGCGGTTGCCAGGGTCTTTTGTGTGGTTGCTAGGGTGTTCTGGGTGGTTGCTAGGATATTTTGGGTGGTTGCTAGGGTCTTTTGGGTGGTTGCTAGGGTATTTTGGGTGGTTGCTAGGCGGTTGCTAGGGTGTTTTGGGTGGTTGCTAGGCGGTTGCTAGGGTATTTTGGGTGGTTGCTAGGGTGTTCTGGGTGGTTGCTATGGTGTTGCTAGGCGTTGCTAAGGTATTCTGGGTGGTTGCTAGGTGGTGGCCAGGGTGTTCTGGGTGGTTGCTAGGCTGTTTTGGGTGGTTGCTAGGGTATTCTGGGTGGTTGCTAGGGTCTTTTGGGTGGTTGCTAGGGTCTTTTGGGTGGTTGCTAGGCGGTTGCTAGGGTCTTTTGGGTGGTTGCTAGGGTCTTTTGGGTGGTTGCTAGGCGGTTGCTAGGGTCTTTTGGGTGGTTGCTAGGGTCTTTTGGGTGGTTGCTACGGTGTTCTGGGTGGTTGCTAGGGTCTTTTGGGTGGTTGCTAGGTGGTTGCTAGGGTGTTCTGGGGGGTTGCTATGGTATTCAGGGCGGTTGATATGGTGTTACTAGGTGGTTGGTAGTTATCACAGATGGTTACTATGGAGTTTTTATAGAGTTCTTAGCATGATCTTGGCATGATTTAACACTTAACTAATCGCTATTAGCATGTAGCTATTCACTGCTAGCATATGTAGCATGTTGGAAGTGCTGTTTGCTAGCATGAGTCAAAAGAGCCAAACCTCATCTCTATACGATGTTCTGATACAGAGATATAGGTCTTGCAAAACGGTTGCTAGGGTACTCAAGTTTGGTTGCTATGGAGTTGCTTGGGAGCTGGGAGCTTTAAACTTAAGAAGTTTAAATTGGTTTGAAGTTTAAAGTAGTTTAAAGTAGTTTGAAGTTTATGATAGATATATAAATAAGTTAGATAGATACAAACAAACACACACACACACACACACACACACACACACACACAGACTACCTCGCTCACACACTCACTCAGACACACACACACACACACACACTCAGAGTTTATGAGTTTAGAGTTTATAAGTGTACAAGTTTTTGAGTTTAGAGTTTATAAGTTTAAATGAGTTTAGAGTTCAGAATTTATTAATTTATGAGTTTAAGAGTTCATAAGTCTATGAATTCATGAGTTTATTAGTTAATTAGTTATTAAATTTAAGTTAATTAGTTTATAAGTGTATGAGATTAGAGTTTATTAGTTTAAATGAGTTTCATTGGCTAATATATATAGAATGGCAGTTTGAATTAGTTTTCAAGGGATTTAGATTTAAATTTTTGTCGGTTGGTGAGTTTGAATTTTTTTAGAATGCCCAATGTTAAGTCAATGGGAGTTTTTCCGAGTTTTGATCGTCATTTGTAGGAAAACCGTAAGTCCGATCAGTCTGAAAAGATATAGCACACTTGGTCAGATCAGTTTGAGTGTCTGAGCCGATTTTGGAGTATGTAGAGTTAAAGCTCTAGGACGAGTTTGAGTCAGATTTTTTAGTAAGAAGAATAATAATAATAATAAGTTTAAATAGGATTTCAATATGTTGGCTCTCTCAAGCCAACTTAATAAGTTTAAATAGGATTTCAATATGTTGGCTCTCTCAAGCCAACTTAACTAGAAAAAAAAGTTTGTTGAGACAAACTTTAAGTTGGCTTGAGAAAGCCGGACCAGAGAGTTTGAAGAAGTTAAAAGTAGTTAGAAGTTTAAAGTAGTTAGAAGTAGTTTGAAGTTTGAAGTAGTTTGAAGTTTGAAGTAGTTTGAAGTTTAAAGTAGTTTAAATTTTGATTGATAAATTAGTTAGAAAGAAAGAATAGTTAGAAAGAAAGAAAAGTTAGAAAGAAAGAAAGAAAGAAAGAAAGAAAGAAAGAAAGAAAGAAAGAAAGAAAGAAAGAAAGAAAGAAAGAAAGAAAGAAAGAAAAAGAAAAAAGAAAGATTAGTTAGAAAGAAAGAAAAAAGAAAGAAAGATTAGTTAGAAAGAAAGAAAGAAAGATTAGGTATAAAGAAAGAAAGAACGAAAGAAAGATTAGGTATAAAGAAAGAAAAAAGAAAAGATTAGTTAGAAGAAAGAAAGAAAGAAAGAAAGAAAGAAAGAAAGAAAGAAAGAAAGAAAGAAAGAAAGAAAGAAAGAAGAAAGATTAGTTAGAAAGAAAGAAAGATTAGGTATAAAAAAAAAGAAAGAAAGAAAGAAAGAAAGAAAGAAAGAAAGAAAGAAAGAAAGAAAGAAAGAAAGATTAGTTAGAAAGAAAGAAAAAAGAAAGAAAGATTAGTTAGAAAGAAAGAAAGAAAGAAAGATTAGGTATAAAGAAAGAAAGAACGAAAGAAAGATTAGGTAGAAAGAAAGAAAAAAAAGATTAGTTAGAAAGAAAGAAAGATTAGGTATAAAGAAAGAAAGAACGAAAGAAAGATTAGGTAGAAAGAAAGAAAAGTTAGAAAGAAAGAAAGAAAGAAAGAAAGAAAGAAAGAAAGAAAGAAAAAAAAAGAAAGAAAGAAAGAAAGAAAGAAAGAAAGAAGAAAGATTAGTTAGGAAGAAAGAAAGAAAGAAAGAAAGATTAGGTATAAAGAAAGAAAGAAAGAAAGATTAGGTATAAAGAAAGAAAGAAAGAAAGAAAGAAAGAAAGAAAGAAAGAAAGAAATATTAGGTATAAAGAAAGAAAGAAAGAAAGAAAGAAAGAAAGAAAGAAAGAAAGATTAGGTAGAAAGAAAGAATGAAAGAAAAAAGAAAGAAAGATTAGCTAGAAAGAAAGAATGAAAGAAAAAAGAAAGAAAGATTAGCTAGAAAGAAAAAAAGAAAGAAAGAAAGATTGTAAGAAAGAAAGAAAGATTAGGTAGAAAGAAAGAATGAAAGAAAAAATAAAGAAAGATTAGCTAGAAAGAAAGAAAGAAAGATTAGCTAGAAAGAAAGAAAGAAAGATTAGGTATAAAGAAAGAAAGAACGAAAGAAAGATTAGGTAGAAAGAAAGAAAGAAAGAAAGAAAGAAAGAAAGAAAGAAAGAAAGAAAGAAAGAAAGAAAGAAAGAAAGAAAGAAAGAAAGAAAGAAAGATTAGGTATAAAGAAAGAAAGAACGAAAGAAAGATTAGGTAGAAAGAAAGAAAAGTTAGATAAGTCAGATAGATAGATAGATAGATAGATAAGTTCAAAAGATAGATAGATAGATAGATAGAGATAGATAGATAGATAGATAGATAGATAGATAGATAGATAGATAGATAGATAGATAGATAGATAGATAGATAGATAAGTTCAAAAGATAGATAGATAGATAGATAGATAGATAGATAGATAGATAAGTTCAAAAGATAGATAGATAGATAGATAGATAGATAGATAGATAGATAGATAGATAGATAGATAGATAGATAGAAAGAAAAGGTTTAAAGAGATAGAAAGAAAGAAAGAAAATGTTTAAAGAAAGAAAGAAAGAAAGAAAGAAAGAAAGAAAGAAAGAAAGAAAGAAAGATTAATTAGTAAGAAAGAAGGAGAAAGAAAGAGAGAAAGAAAGAAAGAGAGAAAGAAAGAAAAAGAAAGATTGATTAGTTGAAAGAAAGAAAGAAAGAAAGAAAGAAAGAAAGATGATTTACTGATTCAAGCATGATTTACCATAGTTTACCATGATTTACCATAGTTTACCATGATTTACCATGATTTACCATAGTTTACCATAATTTACTATAGTATACCATGATTTACCATGTTCAAGTATGATTTACTGATTCTAGCATGATTTGTCATAGATTACCATCATTTTCCATAGTTTACCATGATTTACTATAGTATACCACGATTTACCATGTTCAAGTATAATTTACTGATTCTAGCATGATTTACCATAGTTTACCATGATTTACCACGATTTACCATAGTTTACCATGATTTACTATAGTATACCATGATTTACCATGTTCAAGTATGATTTATTGATTCTAGCATGATTTACCATAGTTTACCATGATTTACCACGATTTACTATAGTTTACCATGATTTACTATAGTATACCACGATTTGCCATGTTCAAGTATAATTTACTGATTCTAGCATGATTTACCATAGTTTAGCATGATTTACCATAGTTTACCATGATTTACCATGATTTACCATAGTTTACCATTATTTACTATAGTATACCAAGATTTACCATGTTCAAGTATGATTTAATATGATTCTAGCATGATTTACCATATTTTACCACGATTTACCATAGTTTACCATGATTTACCATAGTTTACCATGCTAGCATGATTATCATGTTGCTAGCATGATGCTAGAATTTTTTTACCATGTTGCTAGCATGGTTTACCATGATTTACCATAGTTTACCATGATTTACCACGATTTACCATAGTTTACCATGATTTACTATAGTATACCATGATTTACCACGATTTTCCATAGTTTACCATGATTTACTATAGTATACCATGATTTACCATGTTCAAGTATGATTTACTGATTCTAGCATGATTTAGCATAGTTTACCATGATTTACCACGATTTACCATAGTTTACCATGATTTACTATAGTATACCACGATTTACCATGTTCAAGTATAATTTACTGATTCTAGCATGATTTACCATAGTTTACCATGATTTACCACGATATACCATAGTTTACCATGATTTACTATAGTATACCATGATTTACCATGTTCAAGTATGATTAATTGATTCTAGCATGATTTACCATAGTTTACCATGATTTACCACGATTTACAATAGTTTACCATGATTTACTATAGTATACCATGATTTACCATGTTCAAGTATGATTTATTGATTCTAGCATGATTTACCATAGTTTACCATGATTTACCACGATTTACTATAGTATACCATGATTTACTATAGTATACCACGATTTGCCATGTTCAAGTACATAGATAGATAGATAGATAGATAGATAGATAGATAGATAGATAAGTTCAAAAGATAGATAGATAGATAGATAGATAGATAGATAGATAGATAGATAGATAGATAGATAGATAAGTTCAAAAGATAGATAGATAGATAGATAGATAGATAGATAGATATATAGATAGATAGATAGATAGATAGATAGATAGATAGATAGATAGATAGATAGAAAGAAAGAAAAGGTTTAAAGAGATAGAAAGAAAGAAAGAAAATGTTTAAAGAAAGAAAGAAAGAAAGAAAGAAAGAAAGAAAGATTAATTAGTAAGAAAGGAGAAAGAAAGAAAGAAAGAGAGAAAGAAAGAAAAAGAAAGATTGATTAGTTGAAAGAAAGAAAGAAAGAAAGAAAGAAAGAAAGAAAGATAGATAGATGATTTACTGATTCAAGCATGATTTACCATAGTTTACCATGATTTACCATAGTTTACCATGATTTACCACGATATACCATAGTTTACCATGATTTACTATAGTATACCATGATTTACCATGTTCAAGTATGATTAATTGATTCTAGCATGATTTACCATAGTTTACCATGATTTACCACGATTTACAATAGTTTACCATGATTTACTATAGTATACCATGATTTACCATGTTCAAGTATGATTTATTGATTCTAGCATGATTTACCATAGTTTACCATGATTTACCACGATTTACTATAGTATACCATGATTTACTATAGTATACCACGATTTGCCATGTTCAAGTACATAGATAGATAGATAGATAGATAGATAGATAGATAGATAGATAAGTTCAAAAGATAGATAGATAGATAGATAGATAGATAGATAGATAGATAGATAAGTTCAAAAGATAGATAGATAGATAGATAGATAGATAAGTTCAAAAGATAGATAGATAGATAGATAGATAGATAGATAGATAGATAGAAAGAAAAGGTTTAAAGAGATAGAAAGAAAGAAAGAAAATGTTTAAAGAAAGAAAGAAAGAAAGAAAGAAAGAAAGAAAGAAAGAAAGAAAGAAAGAAAGATTAATTAGTAAGAAAGAAGGAGAAAGAAAGAGAGAAAGAAAGAAAGAGAGAAAGAAAGAAAAAGAAAGATTGATTAGTTGAAAGAAAGAAAGAAAGAAAGAAAGAAAGAAAGATAGATAGATGATTTACTGATTCAAGCATGATTTACCATAGTTTACCATGATTTACCATAGTTTACCATGATTTACCATAGTTTACCATAATTTACTATAGTATACCATGATTTACCATGTTCAAGTATGATTTACTGATTCTAGCATGATTTGTCATAGATTACCATCATTTTCCATAGTTTACCATGATTTACTATAGTATACCACGATTTACCATGTTCAAGTATAATTTACTGATTCTAGCATGATTTACCATAGTTTACCATGATTTACCACGATTTACCATAGTTTACCATGATTTACTATAGTATACCATGATTTACCATGTTCAAGTATGATTTATTGATTCTAGCATGATTTACCATAGTTTACCATGATTTACCACGATTTACTATAGTTTACCATGATTTACTATAGTATACCACGATTAGCCATGTTCAAGTATAATTTACTGATTCTAGCATGATTTACCATAGTTTAGCATGATTTACCATAGTTTACCATGATTTACCATGATTTACCATAGTTTACCATTATTTACTATAGTATACCAAGATTTACCATGTTCAAGTATGATTTACTATGATTCTAGCATGATTTACCATATTTTACCACGATTTACCATAGATTACCATGATTATCATGTTGCTAGCATGCTGCTAGAATTTTTTTACCATGTTGCTAGCATGGTTTACCATGATTTACCATAGTTTACCATGATTTACCACGATTTACCATAGTTTACCATGATTTACTATAGTATACCATGATTTACCACGATTTTCCATAGTTTACCATGATTTACTATAGTATACCATGATTTACCATGTTCAAGTATGATTTACTGATTCTAGCATGATTTAGCATAGTTTACCATGATTTACCACGATTTACCATAGTTTACCATGATTTACTATAGTATACCACGATTTACCATGTTCAAGTATAATTTACTGATTCTAGCATGATTTACCATAGTTTACCATGATTTACCACGATATACCATAGTTTACCATGATTTACTATAGTATACCATGATTTACCATGTTCAAGTGATTTATTGATTCTAGCATGATTTACCATAGTTTACCATGATTTACCACGATTTACAATAGTTTACCATGATTTACTATAGTATACCATGATTTACCATGTTCAAGTATGATTTATTGATTCTAGCATGATTTACCATAGTTTACCATGATTTACCACGATTTACTATAGTATACCATGATTTACTATAGTATACCACGATTTGCCATGTTCAAGTATAATTTACTGATTCTAGCATGATTTACCACAGTTTAGCATGATTTACCATAGTTTACCATGATTTACCATGATTTACCATGATTTACCATAGTTTACCATTATTTACTATAGTATACCATGATTTACCATGTTCAAGTATGATTTACTATGATTCTAGCATGATTTACCATAGTTTACCACGATTTACCATAGTTTACCATGATTTACCATAGTTTACCATGCTAGCATGATTATCATGTTGCTAGCATGATGCTAGAATTTTTTTACCATGTTGCTAGCATGGTTTACCATGATTTACCATAGTTTACCATGATTTACTATAGTATACCATGATTTACCACGATTTACCATAGTTTACCATGATTTACTATAGTATACCATGATTTACCATGTTCAAGTATGATTTACTGATTCTAGCATGATTTAGCATAGTTTACCATGATTTACCATAGTTTACCATGATTTACCACGATTTACCATAGTTTACCATGATTTACTATAGTATACCATGATTTACCATGTTCAAGTATGATTTACTGATTCTAGCATAATTTATCATAGATTACCATGATTTACCATAGTTTACCATCATTTACCACGATTTACCATAGTTTACCATGATTTACTATAGTATACCATGATTTACCATGTTCAAGTATGATTTACTGATTCTAGCATGATTTATCATAGATTACCATGATTTACCATAGTTTACCATCATTTACCACGATTTACCATAGTTTACCATGATTTACTATAGTATACCATGATTTACCATGTTCAAGTATGATTTACTGATTCTAGCATGATTTATCATAGTTTACCATGATTTACCATAGTTTACCATGATTTACCACGATTTACCATAGTTTACCATGATTTACTATAGTATACCATGATTTACCATGTTCAAGTATGATTTACTGATTCTAGCATGATTTATCATAGATTACCATGATTTACCATAGTTTACCATGATTTACCACGATTTACCATAGTTTACCATGATTTACTATAGTATACCACGATTTACCATGTTCAAGTATGATTTACTGATTCTAGCATGATTTACCATAGTTTAGCATGATTTAGCATAGTTTACCATGATTTACCACGATTTACCATAGTTTACCATGATTTACTATAGTATACCATGATTTACCATGTTCAAGTATGATTTACTGATTCTAACATGATTTATCATAGTTTACCATGATTTACCATAGTTTACCATGATTTACCACGATTTACCATAGTTTACTATGATTTACTATAGTATACCATGATTTACCATGTTCAAGTATGATTTACTGATTGTAGCATAGAGATAGATAGATAGATAGATAGATAGATAGATAGATAGATAGATAGATAGATAGATAGATAATGTTTATAGATAGATAGATAGATAGATAGATAGATAGATAGATAGATAAGTTAAAAAGATAGATAGATAGATAGATAGATAGATAGATAGATAGATAGATAGATAGATAGATTAGTTAAATAGATAGATAGATAGATAGATAGATAGATAGATAGATAGATAGATAGATAGATAGATAGATAGATAAGTTAAAAAGATAGATAGATAGATAGATAGATAGATAGATAGATAGATAGATAGATAGATAGATAGATAGATAGATAGATAGATAGATAGATAGATAAGGTTTGAAAATAGATAGATAGATAGATAGATAGATAGATAGATAGATAGATAGATATATAGATAGATAGATAGTTAGTTAGAAAGATAGATAGATTAGTAAGGAAGATAGATAAGTTAGTTAGAAAGATAGATAGATTAGAAAGAAAGATAGATAAGTTAGTTAAAAAGATAGATAGATTAGTAAGAAAGAAAGAAAGATAGATTAGTTAGTTAGAAAGAAAGATAGATTAGTTAGAAAGAAAGATAGATAGATAAGTTAGTTAGAAAGATAGATAGATTAGTAAGAAAGAAAGATAGATAAGTTAGTTAGAAAGATAGATAGAAAGATAAGTTAGTTAGAAAGATAAGTTAGATAGATAGATAGATAGATAGATAGATAGATAGATAGATAGATAGATAGATAGATAGATAGATAGATAGATAGATAGATAGATAGATAGATAGATAGATAGATAGATAGATAGATAGAAGTTTATTAGGTCATTGAATGGTAGTTTAATTGAGTCTAGGGCTTCAGGGAGTTTAGATTTGAGTTTTTGGCTTGTACACTAATGGGCCACCGTAGTCTTGGCTCAATTTGAGCAGTCTGCCATGTAAGTCTATGGGATTTTTATGGTTTTTAATATTAATTTTTAAGAAAACTGAAAGTCAAATCAGTCTGAAAAGATATAGCACACCAAGTCAGAACAGTCTGAAAGTCTGACCCGAGTTTGGAGTTTGTAGAGTTAAAGCTCTAGGAGGAGTTAGAGTTGATAAATTTTGGGTCAGAAGAATAAGAAGAAGAATAATAACTAGAAAAAAAAGTTTGTTGAGACAAACTTTAAGTTGGCTTGAGAAAGCCGGACCAGAGAGTTTGAAGAAGTTAAAAGTAGTTAGAAGTTTAAAGTAGTTAGAAGTAGTTTGAAGTTTGAAGTAGTTTGAAGTTTGAAGTAGTTTGAAGTTTAAAGTAGTTTAAATTTTGATTGATAAATTAGTTAGAAAGAAAGAATAGTTAGAAAGAAAGAATAGTTAGAAAGAAAGAAAAGTTAGAAAGAAAGAAAGAAAGAAAGAGAAAGAAAAAAGAAAGATTAGTTAGAAAGAAAGAAAAAAGAAAGAAAGATTAGTTAGAAAGAAAGAAAGAAAGTAAGAAAGAAGAAAGATTAGTTAGAAAGAAAGAAAGAAAGAAAGAAAGAAAGAAAGAAAGAAAGAAAGATTAGGTATAAAGAAAGAAAGAAAGAAAGAAAGAAAGAAAGAAAGATTAGTTAGAAAGAAAGAAAGATTAGTTAGAAAGAAAGAAAGATTAGGTATAAAGAAAGAAAGAAAGAAAGATTAGTTAGAAAGAAAGAAAAAAGAAAGAAAGATTAGTTAGAAAGAAAGAAAGAAAGATTAGGTATAAAGAAAGAAAGAACGAAAGAAAGATTAGGTAGAAAGAAAGAAAAGATTATGATTTACCATAGTTGCACCGGATTGTTTATGGATTACAGAAGCGCAGAGAACCTTCTCTTTGAAAGAAAAGATTAGTTAGAAAGAAAGAAAGAAAGATTAGGTATAAAGAAAGAAAGAACGAAAGAAAGATTAGGTAGAAAGAAAGAAAAGTTAGAAAGAAAGAAAGAAAGAAAGAAAGAAAGAAAGAAAGAAAGAAAGAAAGAAAGAAGAAAGATTAGTTAGAAAGAAAGAAAGAAAGATTAGGTATAAAGAAAGAAAGAAAGAAAGATTAGGTATAAAGAAAGAAAGAAAGATTAGGTATAAAGAAAGAAAGAAAGAAAGAAAGAAAGAAAGAAAGAAAGAAAGACAGAAAGAAAGAAAGAAAGACAGAAAGAAAGAAAGAAAGATTAGGTATAAAGAAAGAAAGAAAGAAAGAAAGAAAGAAAGAAAGAAAGAAAAAAATATAAGGTATAAAGAAAGAAAGAAAAAGATTAGGTATAAAGAAAGAAAGAAAGAAAGAAAGAAAGAAAGAAAGAAAGAAAGAAAGAAAGAAAGAAAGATTAGGTAGAAAGAAAGAATGAAAGAAAAAAGAAAGAAAGATTAGCTAGAAAGAAAGAATGAAAGAAAAAAGAAAGAAAGATTAGCTAGAAAGAAAAAAGAAAGAAAGAAAGATTGTAAGAAAGAAAGAAAGATTAGGTAGAAAGAAAGAATGAAAGAAAAAAGAAAGAAAGATTAGCTAGAAAGAAAGAAAGAAAGAAAGAAAGAAAGAAAGATTGTAAGAAAGAAAGAAAGATTAGGTAGAAAGAAAGAATGAAAGAAAAAAGAAAGAAAGATTAGCAATAAAGAAAGAAAGAAAGAAAGAAAGAAAGAAAGATTAGGTATAAAGAAAGAAAGAACAAAAGAAAGATTAGGTAGAAAGAAAGAAAAGTTAGAAAGAAAGAAAGAAAGAAAGAAAGAAAGAAAGAAAGAAAGTTAGAAAGAAAGAAAGAAAGAAAGAAAGAAAGAAAGAAAGATTAATTAGTAAGAAAGAAGGAGAAAGAAAGAGAGAAAGAAAGAAAGAGAGAAAGAAAGAAAAAGAAAGATTGATTAGTTGAAAGAAAGAAAGAAAGAAAGATAGATGATTTACTGATTCAAGCATGATTTACCATAGTTTACCATGATTTACCATAGTTTACCATGATTTACCATGATTTACCATAGTTTACCATAATTTACTATAGTATACCATGATTTACCATGTTCAAGTATGATTTACTGATTCTAGCATGATTTGTCATAGATTACCATCATTTTCCATAGTTTACCATGATTTACTATAGTATACCACGATTTACCATGTTCAAGTATAATTTACTGATTCTAGCATGATTTACCATAGTTTACCATGATTTACCACGATTTACCATAGTTTACCATGATTTACTATAGTATACCATGATTTACCATGTTCAAGTATGATTTATTGATTCTAGCATGATTTACCATAGTTTACCATGATTTACCACGATTTACTATAGTTTACCATGATTTACTATAGTATACCACGATTTGCCATGTTCAAGTATAATTTACTGATTCTAGCATGATTTACCATAGTTTAGCATGATTTACCATAGTTTACCATGATTTACCATGATTTACCATAGTTTACCATTATTTACTGTAGTATACCAAGATTGACCATGTTCAAGTATGATTTACTATGATTCTAGCATGATTTACCATATTTTACCACGATTTACCATAGTTTACCATGATTTACCATAGTTTACCATGCTAGCATGATTATCATGTTGCTAGCATGATGCTAGAATTTTTTTACCATGTTGCTAGCATGGTTTACCATGATTTACCATAGTTTACCATGATTTATCACGATTTACCATAGTTTACCATGATTTACTATAGTATACCATGATTTACCACGATTTTCCATAGTTTACCATGATTTACTATAGTATACCATGATTTACCATGTTCAAGTATGATTTACTGATTCTAGCATGATTTAGCATAGTTTACCATGATTTACCACAATTTACCATAGTTTACCATGATTTACTATAGTATACCACGATTTACCATGTTCAAGTATAATTTACTGATTCTAGCATGATTTACCATAGTTTACCATGATTTACCACGATATACCATAGTTTACCATGATTTACTATAGTATACCATGATTTACCATGTTCAAGTATGATTTATTGATTCTAGCATGATTTACCATAGTTTACCATGATTTACCACGATTTACAATAGTTTACCATGATTTACTATAGTATACCATGATTTACCATGTTCAAGTATGATTTATTGATTCTAGCATGATTTACCATAGTTTACCATGATTTACCACGATTTACTATAGTATACCATGATTTACTATAGTATACCACGATTTGCCATGTTCAAGTATAATTGACTGATTCTAGCATGATTTACCACAGTTTAGCATGATTTACCATAGTTTACCATGATTTACCATGATTTACCATAGTTTACCATTATTTACTATAGTATACCATGATTTACCATGTTCAAGTATGATTTACTATGATTCTAGCATGATTTACCATAGTTTACCACGATTTACCATAGTTTACCATGATTTACCATAGTTTACCATGCTAGCATGATTATCATGTTGCTAGCATGATGCTAGAATTTTTTTACCATGTTGCTAGCATGGTTTACCATGATTTACCATAGTTTACCATGATTTACTATAGTATACCATGATTTACCACGATTTACCATAGTTTACCATGATTTACTATAGTATACCATGATTTACCATGTTCAAGTATGATTTACTGATTCTAGCATAGAAAGAAATAGAAAGAAAGAAAGAAAGAAAGAAAGAAAGAAAGAAAGAAAGAAAGAAAGAAAGAAAGAAAGATTAGGTATAAAGAAAGAAAGAACGAAAGAAAGATTAGGTATAAAGAAAGAAAGAACGAAAGAAAGATTAGGTAGAAAGAAAGAAAAGTTAGAAAGAAAGAAAGAAAGAAAGAAAGAAAGAAAGAAAGAAAGAAAGAAAGAAAGAAAGAAAGAAAGAAAGAAAGATTAGGTAGAAAGAAAGAAAAGTTAGATAAGTCAGATAGATAGATAGATAGATAGATAGATAGATAGATAAGTTCAAAAGATAGATAGATAGATAGATAGATAGATAGATAGATAGATAGATAGATAGATAGATAGATAGATAGATAAGTTCAAAAGATAGATAGATAGATAGATAGATAGATAGATAAGTTCAAAAGATAGATAGATAGATATATAGATAATAGATAGATAGATAGATAGATAGATCTATGTATGATTTATTGATTCTAGCATGATTTACCATAGTTTACCATGATTTACCACGATTTACTATAGTATACCATGATTTACTATAGTATACCACGATTTGCCATGTTCAAGTATAATTTACTGATTCTAGCCTGATTTACCATAGTTTACCATGATTTACCACGATTTACAATAGTTTACCATGATTTACTATAGTATACCATGATTTAACATGTTCAAGTATAATTTACTGATTCTAGCATGATTTACCACAGTTTAGCATGATTTACCATAGTTTACCATGGTTTACCATGATTTACCATGATTTACCATAGTTTACCATTATTTACTATAGTATACCATGATTTACCATGTTCAAGTATGATTTACTATGATTCTAGCATGATTTACCATAGTTTACCACGATTTACCATAGTTTACCATGATTTACCATAGTTTACCATGCTAGCATGATAATCATGTTGCTAGCATGATGCTAGAATTTTTTTACCATGTTGCTAGCATGGTTTACCATGATTTACCATAGTTTACCATGATTTACTATAGTATACCATGATTTACCACAATTTACCATAGTTTACCATGATTTACTATAGTATACCATGATTTACCATGTTCAAGTATGATTTACTGATTCTAGCATGATTTAGCATAGTTTACCATGATTTACCATAGTTTACCATGATTTACCACGATTTACCATAGTTTACCATGATTTACCATAGTTTACCATGATTTACCACGATTTACCATAGTTTACCATGATTTACTATAGTATACCATGATTTACCATGTTCAAGTATGATTTACTGATTCTAGCATGATTTATCATAGTTTACCATGATTTACCATAGTTTACCATGATTTACCACGATTTACCATAGTTTACCATGATTTACTATAGTATACCATGATTTACCATGTTCAAGTATGATTTACTGATTCTAGCATGATTTATCATAGATTACCATGATTTACCATAGTTTACCATGATTTACCACGATTTACCATAGTTTACCATGATTTACTATAGTATACCACGATTTACCATGTTCAAGTATGATTTACTGATTCTAGCATGATTTACCATAGTTTAGCATGATTTAGCATAGTTTACCATGATTTACCACGATTTACCATAGTTTACCATGATTTACTATAGTATACCATGATTTACCATGTTCAAGTATGATTTACTGATTCTAACATGATTTATCATAGTTTACCATGATTTACCATAGTTTACCATGATTTACCACGATTTACCATAGTTTACTATGATTTACTATAGTATACCATGATTTACCATGTTCAAGTATGATTTACTGATTGTAGCATAGATAGATAGATAAGGTTTGTAGATAGATAGATAGATAGATAGATAGATAGATAGATAGATATATAGATAGATAGATAGATAGATAGATAAGGTTTGAAGATAGATAGATAGATAGATAATGTTTGAAGATAGATAGATAGATAGATAGATAGATAGATAGATAGATAGATAGATAGATAGATAGATAGAGTTAAAAAGATAGATAGATAGATAGATAGATAGATAGATAGATAGATAGATAGATAGATAGATAGATAGATAGATAGATAGATAGATAGATAAGTTAAAAAGATAGATAGATAGATTAGTTAAAAAGATAGATAGATAGATAGATAGATAGATAGATAGATAGATAGATCGATAGATAGATAAGTTAAAAAGATAGATAGATAGATAGATAGATAGATAGATAGATAGATAGATAGATTAGTTAAATAGATAGATAGATAGATAGATAGATAGATAGATAGATAGATAGATAGATAGATAAGTTAAAAAGATAGATAGATAGATAGATAGATAGATAGATAGATAGATAGATAGATTAGTTAAATAGATAGATAGATAGATAGATAGATAGATAGATAGATAGATAGATAGATAGATAAGTTAAAAAGATAGATAGATAGATAGATAGATAGATAGATAGATAGATAGATAGATAGATAGATAGATAGATAGATAGATAAGGTTTGAAAATAGATAGATAGATAGATAGATAGATAGATAGATAGATAGATAGATAGATAGATAGATAAGTTAGTTAGAAAGATAGATAGATTAGTAAGGAAGATAGATAAGTTAGTTAGAAAGATAGATAGATTAGAAAGAAAGATAGATAAGTTAGTTAAAAAGATAGATAGATTAGTAAGAAAGAAAGAAAGATAGATTAGTTAGTTAGAAAGAAAGATAGATTAGTTAGAAAGAAAGATAGATAGATAAGTTAGTTAGAAAGATAGATAGATTAGTAAGAAAGAAAGATAGATAAGTTAGTTAGAAAGATAGATAGAAAGATAAGTTAGTTAGAAAGATAAGTTAGATAGATAGATAGATAGATAGATAGATAGATAGATAGATAGATAGATAGATAGATAGATAGATAGATAAGTTTATTAGGTCATTGAATGGTAGTTTAATTGAGTCTAGGGCTTCAGGGAGTTTAGATTTGAGTTTTTGGCTTGTACACTAATGGGCCACCGTAGTCTTGGCTCAATTTGAGCAGTCTACCATGTAAGTCTATGGGATTTTTATGGTTTTTAATATTAATTTTTAAGAAAACTGAAAGTCAAATCAGTCTGAAAAGATATAGCACACCAAGTCAGAACAGTCTGAAAGTCTGACCCGAGTTTGGAGTTTGTAGAGTTAAAGCTCTAGGAGGAGTTAGAGTTGATAAATTTTGGGTCAGAAGAATAAGAAGAAGAAGAAGAATAACTAGAAAAAAAAGTTTGTTGAGACAAACTTTAAGTTGGCTTGAGAAAGCCGGACCAGAGAGTTTGAAGAAGTTAAAAGTAGTTAGAAGTTTAAAGTAGTTAGAAGTAGTTTGAAGTTTGAAGTTTGAAGTAGTTTGAAGTTTGAAGTAGTTTGAAGTTTAAAGTAGTTTAAATTTTGATTGATAAATTAGTTAGAAAGAAAGAATAGTTAGAAAGAAAGAAAAGTTAGAAAGAAAGAAAGAAAGAAAGAAAGAAAGAAAGAAAGAAAGAGAAAGAAAAAAGAAAGATTAGTTAGAAAGAAAGAAAAAAGAAAGAAAGATTAGTTAGAAAAGAAAGAAAGAAAGATTAGGTATAAAGAAAGAAAGAACGAAAGAAAGATTAGGTAGAAAGAAAGAAAAAAGAAAAAATTAGTTAGAAAGAAAGAAAGAAAGTAAGATTAGGTATAAAGAAAGAAAGAACGAAAGAAAGATTAGGTAGAAAGAAAGAAAGAAAGAAAGAAAGAAAGAAAGAAAGAAAGAAAGAAAGAAGAAAGATTAGTTAGAAAGAAAGAAAGATTAGGTATAAAGAAAGAAAGAAAGAAAGAAAGAAAGAAAGAAAGAAAGAAAGAAAGAAAGAAAGAAAGATTAGTTAGAAAGAAAGAAAAAAGAAAGAAAGATTAGTTAGAAAGAAAGAAAGAAAGAAAGATTAGGTATAAAGAAAGAAAGAACGAAAGAAAGATTAGGTAGAAAGAAAGAAAAAAAAAAAGATTAGTTAGAAAGAAAGAAAGATTAGGTATAAAGAAAGAAAGAACGAAAGAAAGATTAGGTAGAAAGAAAGAAAAGTTAGAAAGAAAGAAAGAAAGAAAGAAAGAAAGAAAGAAAGAAAGAAAGAAAGAAGAAAGATTAGTTAGGAAGAAAGAAAGAAAGAAAGATTAGGTATAAAGAAAGAAAGAAAGAAAGAAAGAAAGAAAGAAAGAAAGAAAGAAAGAAAGAAAGAAAGAAAGAAAGATTAGGTATAAAGAAAGAAAGAAAGAAAGAAAGAAAGAAAGAAAGAAAGAAAGAAAGAAAGAAAGATTAGGTAGAAAGAAAGAATGAAAGAAAAAAGAAAGAAAGATTAGCTAGAATGAAAGAATGAAAGAAAAAAGAAAAAAAGATTAGCTAGAAAGAAAAAAAGAAAGAAAGAAAGATTGTAAGAAAGAAAGAAAGATTAGGTAGAAAGAAAGAATGAAAGAAAAAAGAAAGAAAGATTAGCTAGAAAGAAAGAAAGAAAGATTAGGTATAAAGAAAGAAAGAACGAAAGAAAGATTAGGTAGAAAGAAAGAAAGAAAGAAAGAAAGAAAGAAAGAAAGAAAGAAAGAAAGAAAGAAAGAAAGAAAGAAAGAAAGATTAGGTATAAAGAAAGAAAGAACGAAAGAAAGATTAGGTAGAAAGAAAGAAAAGTTAGATAAGTCAGATAGATAGATAGATAGATAGATAAGTTCAAAAGATAGATAGATAGATAGATAGATAGATAGAGATAGATAGATAGATAGATAGATAGATAGATAGATAGATAGATAGATAGATAGATAGATAGATAGATAGATAGATAGAAAGAAAAGGTTTAAAGAGATAGAAAGAAAGAAAGAAAATGTTGAAAGAAAGAAAGAAAGAAAGAAAGAAAGAAAGAAAGAAAGAAAGAAAGAAAGAAAGATTAATTAGTAAGAAAGAAGGAGAAAGAAAGAGAGAAAGAAAGAAAGAGAGAAAGAAAGAAAAAGAAAGATTGATTAGTTGAAAGAAAGAAAGAAAGAAAGATAGATGATTTACTGATTCAAGCATGATTTACCATAGTTTACCATGATTTACCATAGTTTACCATGATTTACCATGATTTACCATAGTTTACCATAATTTACTATAGTATACCATGATTTACCATGTTCAAGTATGATTTACTGATTCTAGCATGATTTGTCATAGATTACCATCATTTTCCATAGTTTACCATGATTTACTATAGTATACCACGATTTACCATGTTCAAGTATAATTTACTGATTCTAGCATGATTTACCATAGTTTACCATGATTTACCACGATTTACCATAGTTTACCATGATTTACTATAGTATACCATGATTTACCATGTTCAAGTATGATTTATTGATTCTAGCATGATTTACCATAGTTTACCATGATTTACCACGATTTACTATAGTTTACCATGATTTACTATAGTATACCACGATTTGCCATGTTCAAGTATAATTTACTGATTCTAGCATGATTTACCATAGTTTAGCATGATTTACCATAGTTTACCATGATTTACCATGATTTACCATAGTTTACCATTATTTACTGTAGTATACCAAGATTGACCATGTTCAAGTATGATTTACTATGATTCTAGCATGATTTACCATATTTTACCACGATTTACCATAGTTTACCATGATTTACCATAGTTTACCATGCTAGCATGATTATCATGTTGCTAGCATGATGCTAGAATTTTTTTACCATGTTGCTAGCATGGTTTACCATGATTTACCATAGTTTACCATGATTTATCACGATTTACCATAGTTTACCATGATTTACTATAGTATACCATGATTTACCACGATTTTCCATAGTTTACCATGATTTACTATAGTATACCATGATTTACCATGTTCAAGTATGATTTACTGATTCTAGCATGATTTAGCATAGTTTACCATGATTTACCACAATTTACCATAGTTTACCATGATTTACTATAGTATACCACGATTTACCATGTTCAAGTATAATTTACTGATTCTAGCATGATTTACCATAGTTTACCATGATTTACCACGATATACCATAGTTTACCATGATTTACTATAGTATACCATGATTTACCATGTTCAAGTATGATTTATTGATTCTAGCATGATTTACCATAGTTTACCATGATTTACCACGATTTACAATAGTTTACCATGATTTACTATAGTATACCATGATTTACCATGTTCAAGTATGATTTATTGATTCTAGCATGATTTACCATAGTTTACCATGATTTACCACGATTTACTATAGTATACCATGATTTACTATAGTATACCACGATTTGCCATGTTCAAGTATAATTGACTGATTCTAGCATGATTTACCACAGTTTAGCATGATTTACCATAGTTTACCATGATTTACCATGATTTACCATAGTTTACCATTATTTACTATAGTATACCATGATTTACCATGTTCAAGTATGATTTACTATGATTCTAGCATGATTTACCATAGTTTACCACGATTTACCATAGTTTACCATGATTTACCATAGTTTACCATGCTAGCATGATTATCATGTTGCTAGCATGATGCTAGAATTTTTTTACCATGTTGCTAGCATGGTTTACCATGATTTACCATAGTTTACCATGATTTACTATAGTATACCATGATTTACCACGATTTACCATAGTTTACCATGATTTACTATAGTATACCATGATTTACCATGTTCAAGTATGATTTACTGATTCTAGCATAGAAAGAAATAGAAAGAAAGAAAGAAAGAAAGAAAGAAAGAAAGAAAGAAAGAAAGAAAGAAAGAAAGAAAGAAAGAAAGATTAGGTATAAAGAAAGAAAGAACGAAAGAAAGATTAGGTATAAAGAAAGAAAGAACGAAAGAAAGATTAGGTAGAAAGAAAGAAAAGTTAGAAAGAAAGAAAGAAAGAAAGAAAGAAAGAAAGAAAGAAAGAAAGAAAGAAAGAAAGAAAGAAAGAAAGAAAGATTAGGTAGAAAGAAAGAAAAGTTAGATAAGTCAGATAGATAGATAGATAGATAGATAGATAGATAGATAAGTTCAAAAGATAGATAGATAGATAGATAGATAGATAGATAGATAGATAGATAGATAGATAGATAGATAGATAGATAAGTTCAAAAGATAGATAGATAGATAGATAGATAGATAGATAAGTTCAAAAGATAGATAGATAGATATATAGATAATAGATAGATAGATAGATAGATAGATCTATGTATGATTTATTGATTCTAGCATGATTTACCATAGTTTACCATGATTTACCACGATTTACTATAGTATACCATGATTTACTATAGTATACCACGATTTGCCATGTTCAAGTATAATTTACTGATTCTAGCCTGATTTACCATAGTTTACCATGATTTACCACGATTTACAATAGTTTACCATGATTTACTATAGTATACCATGATTTAACATGTTCAAGTATAATTTACTGATTCTAGCATGATTTACCACAGTTTAGCATGATTTACCATAGTTTACCATGGTTTACCATGATTTACCATGATTTACCATAGTTTACCATTATTTACTATAGTATACCATGATTTACCATGTTCAAGTATGATTTACTATGATTCTAGCATGATTTACCATAGTTTACCACGATTTACCATAGTTTACCATGATTTACCATAGTTTACCATGCTAGCATGATAATCATGTTGCTAGCATGATGCTAGAATTTTTTTACCATGTTGCTAGCATGGTTTACCATGATTTACCATAGTTTACCATGATTTACTATAGTATACCATGATTTACCACAATTTACCATAGTTTACCATGATTTACTATAGTATACCATGATTTACCATGTTCAAGTATGATTTACTGATTCTAGCATGATTTAGCATAGTTTACCATGATTTACCATAGTTTACCATGATTTACCACGATTTACCATAGTTTACCATGATTTACCATAGTTTACCATGATTTACCACGATTTACCATAGTTTACCATGATTTACTATAGTATACCATGATTTACCATGTTCAAGTATGATTTACTGATTCTAGCATGATTTATCATAGTTTACCATGATTTACCATAGTTTACCATGATTTACCACGATTTACCATAGTTTACCATGATTTACTATAGTATACCATGATTTACCATGTTCAAGTATGATTTACTGATTCTAGCATGATTTATCATAGATTACCATGATTTACCATAGTTTACCATGATTTACCACGATTTACCATAGTTTACCATGATTTACTATAGTATACCACGATTTACCATGTTCAAGTATGATTTACTGATTCTAGCATGATTTACCATAGTTTAGCATGATTTAGCATAGTTTACCATGATTTACCACGATTTACCATAGTTTACCATGATTTACTATAGTATACCATGATTTACCATGTTCAAGTATGATTTACTGATTCTAACATGATTTATCATAGTTTACCATGATTTACCATAGTTTACCATGATTTACCACGATTTACCATAGTTTACTATGATTTACTATAGTATACCATGATTTACCATGTTCAAGTATGATTTACTGATTGTAGCATAGATAGATAGATAAGGTTTGTAGATAGATAGATAGATAGATAGATAGATAGATAGATAGATATATAGATAGATAGATAGATAGATAGATAAGGTTTGAAGATAGATAGATAGATAGATAATGTTTGAAGATAGATAGATAGATAGATAGATAGATAGATAGATAGATAGATAGATAGATAGATAGATAGAGTTAAAAAGATAGATAGATAGATAGATAGATAGATAGATAGATAGATAGATAGATAGATAAGTTAAAAAGATAGATAGATAGATTAGTTAAAAAGATAGATAGATAGATAGATAGATAGATAGATAGATAGATAGATAGATAGATAGATCGATAGATAGATAAGTTAAAAAGATAGATAGATAGATAGATAGATAGATAGATAGATAGATAGATAGATAGATTAGTTAAATAGATAGATAGATAGATAGATAGATAGATAGATAGATAGATAGATAGATAGATAAGTTAAAAAGATAGATAGATAGATAGATAGATAGATAGATAGATAGATTAGTTAAATAGATAGATAGATAGATAGATAGATAGATAGATAGATAGATAGATAGATAGATAGATAAGTTAAAAAGATAGATAGATAGATAGATAGATAGATAGATAGATAGATAGATAGATAGATAGATAGATAAGGTTTGAAAATAGATAGATAGATAGATAGATAGATAGATAGATAGATAGATAGATAGATAGATAGATAGATAGATAGATAGATAGATAAGTTAGTTAGAAAGATAGATAGATTAGTAAGGAAGATAGATAAGTTAGTTAGAAAGATAGATAGATTAGAAAGAAAGATAGATAAGTTAGTTAAAAAGATAGATAGATTAGTAAGAAAGAAAGAAAGATAGATTAGTTAGTTAGAAAGAAAGATAGATTAGTTAGAAAGAAAGATAGATAGATAAGTTAGTTAGAAAGATAGATAGATTAGTAAGAAAGAAAGATAGATAAGTTAGTTAGAAAGATAGATAGAAAGATAAGTTAGTTAGAAAGATAAGTTAGATAGATAGATAGATAGATAGATAGATAGATAGATAGATAGATAGATAGATAGATAGATAGATAAGTTTATTAGGTCATTGAATGGTAGTTTAATTGAGTCTAGGGCTTCAGGGAGTTTAGATTTGAGTTTTTGGCTTGTACACTAATGGGCCACCGTAGTCTTGGCTCAATTTGAGCAGTCTACCATGTAAGTCTATGGGATTTTTATGGTTTTTAATATTAATTTTTAAGAAAACTGAAAGTCAAATCAGTCTGAAAAGATATAGCACACCAAGTCAGAACAGTCTGAAAGTCTGACCCGAGTTTGGAGTTTGTAGAGTTAAAGCTCTAGGAGGAGTTAGAGTTGATAAATTTTGGGTCAGAAGAATAAGAAGAAGAAGAAGAATAACTAGAAAAAAAAGTTTGTTGAGACAAACTTTAAGTTGGCTTGAGAAAGCCGGACCAGAGAGTTTGAAGAAGTTAAAAGTAGTTAGAAGTTTAAAGTAGTTAGAAGTAGTTTGAAGTTTGAAGTTTGAAGTAGTTTGAAGTTTGAAGTAGTTTGAAGTTTAAAGTAGTTTAAATTTTGATTGATAAATTAGTTAGAAAGAAAGAATAGTTAGAAAGAAAGAAAAGTTAGAAAGAAAGAAAGAAAGAAAGAAAGAAAGAAAGAAAGAAAGAGAAAGAAAAAAGAAAGATTAGTTAGAAAGAAAGAAAAAAGAAAGAAAGATTAGTTAGAAAAGAAAGAAAGAAAGATTAGGTATAAAGAAAGAAAGAACGAAAGAAAGATTAGGTAGAAAGAAAGAAAAAAGAAAAAATTAGTTAGAAAGAAAGAAAGAAAGTAAGATTAGGTATAAAGAAAGAAAGAACGAAAGAAAGATTAGGTAGAAAGAAAGAAAGAAAGAAAGAAAGAAAGAAAGAAAGAAAGAAAGAAAGAAAGAAAGAAAGAAAGAAAGAAAGAAGAAAGATTAGTTAGAAAGAAAGAAAGATTAGGTATAAAGAAAGAAAGAAAGAAAGAAAGAAAGAAAGAAAGAAAGAAAGAAAGAAAGAAAGAAAGATTAGTTAGAAAGAAAGAAAAAAGAAAGAAAGATTAGTTAGAAAGAAAGAAAGAAAGAAAGATTAGGTATAAAGAAAGAAAGAACGAAAGAAAGATTAGGTAGAAAGAAAGAAAAAAAAAAAGATTAGTTAGAAAGAAAGAAAGATTAGGTATAAAGAAAGAAAGAACGAAAGAAAGATTAGGTAGAAAGAAAGAAAAGTTAGAAAGAAAGAAAGAAAGAAAGAAAGAAAGAAAGAAAGAAAGAAAGAAAGAAGAAAGATTAGTTAGGAAGAAAGAAAGAAAGAAAGATTAGGTATAAAGAAAGAAAGAAAGAAAGAAAGAAAGAAAGAAAGAAAGAAAGAAAGAAAGAAAGAAAGAAAGAAAGATTAGGTATAAAGAAAGAAAGAAAGAAAGAAAGAAAGAAAGAAAGAAAGAAAGAAAGAAAGATTAGGTAGAAAGAAAGAATGAAAGAAAAAAGAAAGAAAGATTAGCTAGAATGAAAGAATGAAAGAAAAAAGAAAAAAAGATTAGCTAGAAAGAAAAAAAGAAAGAAAGAAAGATTGTAAGAAAGAAAGAAAGATTAGGTAGAAAGAAAGAATGAAAGAAAAAAGAAAGAAAGATTAGCTAGAAAGAAAGAAAGAAAGATTAGGTATAAAGAAAGAAAGAACGAAAGAAAGATTAGGTAGAAAGAAAGAAAGAAAGAAAGAAAGAAAGAAAGAAAGAAAGAAAGAAAGAAAGAAAGAAAGATTAGGTATAAAGAAAGAAAGAACGAAAGAAAGATTAGGTAGAAAGAAAGAAAAGTTAGATAAGTCAGATAGATAGATAGATAGATAGATAAGTTCAAAAGATAGATAGATAGATAGATAGATAGATAGAGATAGATAGATAGATAGATAGATAGATAGATAGATAGATAGATAGATAGATAGATAGATAGATAGAAAGAAAAGGTTTAAAGAGATAGAAAGAAAGAAAGAAAATGTTGAAAGAAAGAAAGAAAGAAAGAAAGAAAGAAAGAAAGAAAGAAAGAAAGATTAATTAGTAAGAAAGAAGGAGAAAGAAAGAGAGAAAGAAAGAAAGAGAGAAAGAAAGAAAAAGAAAGATTGATTAGTTGAAAGAAAGAAAGAAAGAAAGATAGATGATTTACTGATTCAAGCATGATTTACCATAGTTTACCATGATTTACCATAGTTTACCATGATTTACCATGATTTACCATAGTTTACCATAATTTACTATAGTATACCATGATTTACCATGTTCAAGTATGATTTACTGATTCTAGCATGATTTGTCATAGATTACCATCATTTTCCATAGTTTACCATGATTTACTATAGTATACCACGATTTACCATGTTCAAGTATAATTTACTGATTCTAGCATGATTTACCATAGTTTACCATGATTTACCACGATTTACCATAGTTTACCATGATTTACTATAGTATACCATGATTTACCATGTTCAAGTATGATTTATTGATTCTAGCATGATTTACCATAGTTTACCATGATTTACCACGATTTACTATAGTTTACCATGATTTACTATAGTATACCACGATTTGCCATGTTCAAGTATAATTTACTGATTCTAGCATGATTTACCATAGTTTAGCATGATTTACCATAGTTTACCATGATTTACCATGATTTACCATAGTTTACCATTATTTACTATAGTATACCAAGATTTACCATGTTCAAGTATGATTTAATATGATTCTAGCATGATTTACCATATTTTACCACGATTTACCATAGTTTACCATGATTTACCATAGTTTACCATGCTAGCATGATTATCATGTTGCTAGCATGATGCTAGAATTTTTTTACCATGTTGCTAGCATGGTTTACCATGATTTACCATAGTTTACCATGATTTACCACGATTTACCATAGTTTACCATGATTTACTATAGTATACCATGATTTACCACGATTTTCCATAGTTTACCATGATTTACTATAGTATACCATGATTTACCATGTTCAAGTATGATTTACTGATTCTAGCATGATTTAGCATAGTTTACCATGATTTACCACGATTTACCATAGTTTACCATGATTTACTATAGTATACCACGATTTACCATGTTCAAGTATAATTTACTGATTCTAGCATGATTTACCATAGTTTACCATGATTTACCATGATATACCATAGTTTACCATGATTTACTATAGTATACCATGATTTACCATGTTCAAGTATGATTTATTGATTCTAGCATGATTTACCATAGTTTACCATGATTTACCACGATTTACAATAGTTTACCATGATTTACTATAGTATACCATGATTTACCATGTTCAAGTATGATTTATTGATTCTAGCATGATTTACCATAGTTTACCATGATTTACCACGATTTACTATAGTATACCATGATTTACTATAGTATACCACGATTTGCCATGTTCAAGTACATAGATAGATAGATAGATAGATAGATAGATAGATAGATAAGTTCAAAAGATAGATAGATAGATAGATAGATAGATAGATAGATAGATAGATAGATAGATAGATAGATAGATAAGTTCAAAAGATAGATAGATAGATAGATAGATAGATAGATAGATAGATAGATAGATAGAAAGAAAAGGTTTAAAGAGATAGAAAGAAAGAAAGAAAATGTTTAAAGAAAGAAAGAAAGAAAGAAAGAAAGAAAGAAAGAAAGATTAATTAGTAAGAAAGGAGAAAGAAAGAGAGAAAGAAAGAAAGAGAGAAAGAAAGAAAAAGAAAGATTGATTAGTTGAAAGAAAGAAAGAAAGAAAGAAAGAAAGAAAGATAGATAGATGATTTACTGATTCAAGCATGATTTACCATAGTTTACCATGATTTACCATAGTTTACCATGATTTACCACGATATACCATAGTTTACCATGATTTACTATAGTATACCATGATTTACCATGTTCAAGTATGATTTATTGATTCTAGCATGATTTACCATAGTTTACCATGATTTACCACGATTTACAATAGTTTACCATGATTTACTATAGTATACCATGATTTACCATGTTCAAGTATGATTTATTGATTCTAGCATGATTTACCATAGTTTACCATGATTTACCACGATTTACAATAGTTTACCATGATTTACTATAGTATACCATGATTTACCATGTTCAAGTATGATTTATTGATTCTAGCATGATTTACCATAGTTTACCATGATTTACCACGATTTACTATAGTATACCATGATTTACTATAGTATACCACGATTTGCCATGTTCAAGTATAATTTACTGATTCTAGCATGATTTACCACAGTTTAGCATGATTTACCATAGTTTACCATGATTTACCATGATTTACCATGATTTACCATAGTTTACCATTATTTACTATAGTATACCATGATTTACCATGTTCAAGTATGATTTACTATGATTCTAGCATGATTTACCATAGTTTACCACGATTTACCATAGTTTACCATGATTTACCATAGTTTACCATGCTAGCATGATTATCATGTTGCTAGCATGATGCTAGAATTTTTTTACCATGTTGCTAGCATGGTTTACCATGATTTACCATAGTTTACCATGATTTACTATAGTATACCATGATTTACCACGATTTACCATAGTTTACCATGATTTACTATAGTATACCATGATTTACCATGTTCAAGTATGATTTACTGATTCTAGCATGATTTAGCATAGTTTACCATGATTTACCATAGTTTACCATGATTTACCACGATTTACCATAGTTTACCATGATTTACTATAGTATACCATGATTTACCATGTTCAAGTATGATTTACTGATTCTAGCATGATTTATCATAGATTACCATGATTTACCATAGTTTACCATCATTTACCACGATTTACCATAGTTTACCATGATTTACTATAGTATACCATGATTTACCATGTTCAAGTATGATTTACTGATTCTAGCATGATTTATCATAGTTTACCATGATTTACCATAGTTTACCATGATTTACCACGATTTACCATAGTTTACCATGATTTACTATAGTATACCATGATTTACCATGTTCAAGTATGATTTACTGATTCTAGCATGATTTATCATAGATTACCATGATTTACCATAGTTTACCATGATTTACCACGATTTACCATAGTTTACCATGATTTACTATAGTATACCACGATTTACCATGTTCAAGTATGATTTACTGATTCTAGCATGATTTACCATAGTTTAGCATGATTTAGCATAGTTTACCATGATTTACCACGATTTACCATAGTTTACCATGATTTACTATAGTATACCATGATTTACCATGTTCAAGTATGATTTACTGATTCTAACATGATTTATCATAGTTTACCATGATTTACCATAGTTTACCATGATTTACCACGATTTACCATAGTTTACTATGATTTACTATAGTATACCATGATTTACCATGTTCAAGTATGATTTACTGATTGTAGCATAGAGATAGATAGATAGATAGATAGATAGATAGATAGATAGATAGATAGATAGATAGATAGATAGATAGATAGATAGATAAGGTTTGAAGATAGATAGATAGATAGATAGATAGATAGATAAGGTTTGAAGATAGATAGATAGATAGATAGATAGATAGATAGATAGATAGATAGATAGATAGATAAGGTTTGAAGATAGATAGATAGATAGATAGATAGATAGATAGATAGATAGATAGATAGATAGATAGATAGATAGAAAGAAAAGGTTTAAAGAGATAGAAAGAAAGAAAGAAAATGTTGAAAGAAAGAAAGAAAGAAAGAAAGAAAGAAAGAAAGAAAGAAAGAAAGAAAGAAAGAAATAAAGAAAGAAAGATTAATTAGTAAGAAAGAAGGAGAAAGAAAGAGAGAAAGAAAGAAAGAGAGAAAGAAAGAAAAAGAAAGATTGATTAGTTGAAAGAAAGAAAGAAAGAAAGAAAGAAAGAAAGAAAGATAGATGATTTACTGATTCAAGCATGATTTACCATAGTTTACCATGATTTACCATAGTTTACCATGATTTACCATGATTTACCATAGTTTACCATAATTTACTATAGTATACCATGATTTACCATGTTCAAGTATGATTTACTGATTCTAGCATGATTTGTCATAGATTACCATCATTTTCCATAGTTTACCATGATTTACTATAGTATACCACGATTTACCATGTTCAAGTATAATTTACTGATTCTAGCATGATTTACCATAGTTTACCATGATTTACCACGATTTACCATAGTTTACCATGATTTACTATAGTATACCATGATTTACCATGTTCAAGTATGATTTATTGATTCTAGCATGATTTACCATAGTTTACCATGATTTACCACGATTTACTATAGTTTACCATGATTTACTATAGTATACCACGATTTGCCATGTTCAAGTATAATTTACTGATTCTAGCATGATTTACCATAGTTTAGCATGATTTACCATAGTTTACCATGATTTACCATGATTTACCATAGTTTACCATTATTTACTATAGTATACCAAGATTTACCATGTTCAAGTATGATTTAATATGATTCTAGCATGATTTACCATATTTTACCACGATTTACCATAGTTTACCATGATTTACCATAGTTTACCATGCTAGCATGATTATCATGTTGCTAGCATGATGCTAGAATTTTTTTACCATGTTGCTAGCATGGTTTACCATGATTTACCATAGTTTACCATGATTTACCACGATTTACCATAGTTTACCATGATTTACTATAGTATACCATGATTTACCACGATTTTCCATAGTTTACCATGATTTACTATAGTATACCATGATTTACCATGTTCAAGTATGATTTACTGATTCTAGCATGATTTAGCATAGTTTACCATGATTTACCACGATTTACCATAGTTTACCATGATTTACTATAGTATACCACGATTTACCATGTTCAAGTATAATTTACTGATTCTAGCATGATTTACCATAGTTTACCATGATTTACCATGATATACCATAGTTTACCATGATTTACTATAGTATACCATGATTTACCATGTTCAAGTATGATTTATTGATTCTAGCATGATTTACCATAGTTTACCATGATTTACCACGATTTACGATAGTTTACCATGATTTACTATAGTATACCATGATTTACCATGTTCAAGTATGATTTATTGATTCTAGCATGATTTACCATAGTTTACCATGATTTACCACGATTTACTATAGTATACCATGATTTACTATAGTATACCACGATTTGCCATGTTCAAGTACATAGATAGATAGATAGATAGATAGATAGATAGATAGATAGATAAGTTCAAAAGATAGATAGATAGATAGATAGATAGATAGATAGATAGATAGATAGATAAGTTCAAAAGATAGATAGATAGATAGATAGATAGATAGATAGATAGATAGATAGATAGAAAGAAAAGGTTTAAAGAGATAGAAAGAAAGAAAGAAAATGTTTAAAGAAAGAAAGAAAGAAAGAAAGAAAGAAAGAAAGAAAGATTAATTAGTAAGAAAGGAGAAAGAAAGAGAGAAAGAAAGAAAGAGAGAAAGAAAGAAAAAGAAAGATTGATTAGTTGAAAGAAAGAAAGAAAGAAAGAAAGAAAGAAAGATAGATAGATAGATGATTTACTGATTCAAGCATGATTTACCATAGTTTACCATGATTTACCATAGTTTACCATGATTTACCACGATATACCATAGTTTACCATGATTTACTATAGTATACCATGATTTACCATGTTCAAGTATGATTTATTGATTCTAGCATGATTTACCATAGTTTACCATGATTTACCACGATTTACAATAGTTTACCATGATTTACTATAGTATACCATGATTTACCATGTTCAAGTATGATTTATTGATTCTAGCATGATTTACCATAGTTTACCATGATTTACCACGATTTACAATAGTTTACCATGATTTACTATAGTATACCATGATTTACCATGTTCAAGTATGATTTATTGATTCTAGCATGATTTACCATAGTTTACCATGATTTACCACGATTTACTATAGTATACCATGATTTACTATAGTATACCACGATTTGCCATGTTCAAGTATAATTTACTGATTCTAGCATGATTTACCACAGTTTAGCATGATTTACCATAGTTTACCATGATTTACCATGATTTACCATGATTTACCATAGTTTACCATTATTTACTATAGTATACCATGATTTACCATGTTCAAGTATGATTTACTATGATTCTAGCATGATTTACCATAGTTTACCACGATTTACCATAGTTTACCATGATTTACCATAGTTTACCATGCTAGCATGATTATCATGTTGCTAGCATGATGCTAGAATTTTTTTACCATGTTGCTAGCATGGTTTACCATGATTTACCATAGTTTACCATGATTTACTATAGTATACCATGATTTACCACGATTTACCATAGTTTACCATGATTTACTATAGTATACCATGATTTACCATGTTCAAGTATGATTTACTGATTCTAGCATGATTTAGCATAGTTTACCATGATTTACCATAGTTTACCATGATTTACCACGATTTACCATAGTTTACCATGATTTACTATAGTATACCATGATTTACCATGTTCAAGTATGATTTACTGATTCTAGCATGATTTATCATAGATTACCATGATTTACCATAGTTTACCATCATTTACCACGATTTACCATAGTTTACCATGATTTACTATAGTATACCATGATTTACCATGTTCAAGTATGATTTACTGATTCTAGCATGATTTATCATAGTTTACCATGATTTACCATAGTTTACCATGATTTACCACGATTTACCATAGTTTACCATGATTTACTATAGTATACCATGATTTACCATGTTCAAGTATGATTTACTGATTCTAGCATGATTTATCATAGATTACCATGATTTACCATAGTTTACCATGATTTACCACGATTTACCATAGTTTACCATGATTTACTATAGTATACCACGATTTACCATGTTCAAGTATGATTTACTGATTCTAGCATGATTTACCATAGTTTAGCATGATTTAGCATAGTTTACCATGATTTACCACGATTTACCATAGTTTACCATGATTTACTATAGTATACCATGATTTACCATGTTCAAGTATGATTTACTGATTCTAACATGATTTATCATAGTTTACCATGATTTACCATAGTTTACCATGATTTACCACGATTTACCATAGTTTACTATGATTTACTATAGTATACCATGATTTACCATGTTCAAGTATGATTTACTGATTGTAGCATAGAGATAGATAGATAGATAGATAGATAGATAGATAGATAGATAGATAGATAGATAGATAGATAGATAGATAGATAGATAGATAGATAGATAGATAAGGTTTGAAGATAGATAGATAGATAGATAGATAGATAGATAAGGTTTGAAGATAGATAGATAGATAGATAGATAGATAGATAGATAGATAGATAGATAAGGTTTGAAGATAGATAGATAGATAGATAGATAGATAGATAGATAGATAGATAGATAGATAGATAGATAGATAGAAAGAAAAGGTTTAAAGAGATAGAAAGAAAGAAAGAAAATGTTGAAAGAAAGAAAGAAAGAAAGAAAGAAAGAAAGAAAGAAAGAAAGAAAGAAAGAAAGAAATAAAGAAAGAAAGATTAATTAGTAAGAAAGAAGGAGAAAGAAAGAGAGAAAGAAAGAAAGAGAGAAAGAAAGAAAAAGAAAGATTGATTAGTTGAAAGAAAGAAAGAAAGAAAGAAAGAAAGAAAGAAAGATAGATGATTTACTGATTCAAGCATGATTTACCATAGTTTACCATGATTTACCATAGTTTACCATGATTTACCATGATTTACCATAGTTTACCATAATTTACTATAGTATACCATGATTTACCATGTTCAAGTATGATTTACTGATTCTAGCATGATTTGTCATAGATTACCATCATTTTCCATAGTTTACCATGATTTACTATAGTATACCACGATTTACCATGTTCAAGTATAATTTACTGATTCTAGCATGATTTACCATAGTTTACCATGATTTACCACGATTTACCATAGTTTACCATGATTTACTATAGTATACCATGATTTACCATGTTCAAGTATGATTTATTGATTCTAGCATGATTTACCATAGTTTACCATGATTTACCACGATTTACTATAGTTTACCATGATTTACTATAGTATACCACGATTTGCCATGTTCAAGTATAATTTACTGATTCTAGCATGATTTACCATAGTTTAGCATGATTTACCATAGTTTACCATGATTTACCATGATTTACCATAGTTTACCATTATTTACTATAGTATACCAAGATTTACCATGTTCAAGTATGATTTAATATGATTCTAGCATGATTTACCATATTTTACCACGATTTACCATAGTTTACCATGATTTACCATAGTTTACCATGCTAGCATGATTATCATGTTGCTAGCATGATGCTAGAATTTTTTTACCATGTTGCTAGCATGGTTTACCATGATTTACCATAGTTTACCATGATTTACCACGATTTACCATAGTTTACCATGATTTACTATAGTATACCATGATTTACCACGATTTTCCATAGTTTACCATGATTTACTATAGTATACCATGATTTACCATGTTCAAGTATGATTTACTGATTCTAGCATGATTTAGCATAGTTTACCATGATTTACCACGATTTACCATAGTTTACCATGATTTACTATAGTATACCACGATTTACCATGTTCAAGTATAATTTACTGATTCTAGCATGATTTACCATAGTTTACCATGATTTACCATGATATACCATAGTTTACCATGATTTACTATAGTATACCATGATTTACCATGTTCAAGTATGATTTATTGATTCTAGCATGATTTACCATAGTTTACCATGATTTACCACGATTTACGATAGTTTACCATGATTTACTATAGTATACCATGATTTACCATGTTCAAGTATGATTTATTGATTCTAGCATGATTTACCATAGTTTACCATGATTTACCACGATTTACTATAGTATACCATGATTTACTATAGTATACCACGATTTGCCATGTTCAAGTACATAGATAGATAGATAGATAGATAGATAGATAGATAGATAAGTTCAAAAGATAGATAGATAGATAGATAGATAGATAGATAGATAGATAGATAAGTTCAAAAGATAGATAGATAGATAGATAGATAGATAGATAGATAGATAGATAGATAGATAGATAGATAGATAGAAAGAAAAGGTTTAAAGAGATAGAAAGAAAGAAAGAAAATGTTTAAAGAAAGAAAGAAAGAAAGAAAGAAAGAAAGAAAGAAAGATTAATTAGTAAGAAAGGAGAAAGAAAGAGAGAAAGAAAGAAAGAGAGAAAGAAAGAAAAAGAAAGATTGATTAGTTGAAAGAAAGAAAGAAAGAAAGAAAGAAAGAAAGATAGATAGATGATTTACTGATTCAAGCATGATTTACCATAGTTTACCATGATTTACCATAGTTTACCATGATTTACCACGATATACCATAG
>NC_140219.1:39050381-39071243 GCF_951802725.1 Rutilus rutilus
TTACCATCATTTTCCATAGTTTACCATGATTTACTATAGTATACCACGATTTACCATGTTCAAGTATAATTTACTGATTCTAGCATGATTTACCATAGTTTACCATGATTTACCACGATTTACCATAGTTTACCATGATTTACTATAGTATACCATGATTTACCATGTTCAAGTATGATTTATTGATTCTAGCATGATTTACCATAGTTTACCATGATTTACCACGATTTACTATAGTTTACCATGATTTACTATAGTATACCACGATTTGCCATGTTCAAGTATAATTTACTGATTCTAGCATGATTTACCATAGTTTAGCATGATTTACCATAGTTTACCATGATTTACCATGATTTACCATAGTTTACCATTATTTACTATAGTATACCAAGATTTACCATGTTCAAGTATGATTTAATATGATTCTAGCATGATTTACCATATTTTACCACGATTTACCATAGTTTACCATGATTTACCATAGTTTACCATGCTAGCATGATTATCATGTTGCTAGCATGATGCTAGAATTTTTTTACCATGTTGCTAGCATGGTTTACCATGATTTACCATAGTTTACCATGATTTACCACGATTTACCATAGTTTACCATGATTTACTATAGTATACCATGATTTACCACGATTTTCCATAGTTTACCATGATTTACTATAGTATACCATGATTTACCATGTTCAAGTATGATTTACTGATTCTAGCATGATTTAGCATAGTTTACCATGATTTACCACGATTTACCATAGTTTACCATGATTTACTATAGTATACCACGATTTACCATGTTCAAGTATAATTTACTGATTCTAGCATGATTTACCATAGTTTACCATGATTTACCACGATATACCATAGTTTACCATGATTTACTATAGTATACCATGATTTACCATGTTCAAGTATGATTAATTGATTCTAGCATGATTTACCATAGTTTACCATGATTTACCACGATTTACAATAGTTTACCATGATTTACTATAGTATACCATGATTTACCATGTTCAAGTATGATTTATTGATTCTAGCATGATTTACCATAGTTTACCATGATTTACCACGATTTACTATAGTATACCATGATTTACTATAGTATACCACGATTTGCCATGTTCAAGTACATAGATAGATAGATAGATAGATAGATAGATAGATAGATAAGTTCAAAAGATAGATAGATAGATAGATAGATAGATAGATAGATAGATAGATAGATAGATAGATAGATAAGTTCAAAAGATAGATAGATAGATAGATAGATAGATATATAGATAGATAGATAGATAGATAGATAGATAGATAGATAGATAGATAGAAAGAAAAGGTTTAAAGAGATAGAAAGAAAGAAAGAAAATGTTTAAAGAAAGAAAGAAAGAAAGAAAGAAAGAAAGAAAGAAAGAAAGAAAGAAAGATTAATTAGTAAGAAAGGAGAAAGAAAGAAAGAAAGAGAGAAAGAAAGAAAAAGAAAGATTGATTAGTTGAAAGAAAGAAAGAAAGAAAGAAAGAAAGAAAGATAGATAGATGATTTACTGATTCAAGCATGATTTACCATAGTTTACCATGATTTACCATAGTTTACCATGATTTACCACGATATACCATAGTTTACCATGATTTACTATAGTATACCATGATTTACCATGTTCAAGTATGATTAATTGATTCTAGCATGATTTACCATAGTTTACCATGATTTACCACGATTTACAATAGTTTACCATGATTTACTATAGTATACCATGATTTACCATGTTCAAGTATGATTTATTGATTCTAGCATGATTTACCATAGTTTACCATGATTTACCACGATTTACTATAGTATACCATGATTTACTATAGTATACCACGATTTGCCATGTTCAAGTACATAGATAGATAGATAGATAGATAGATAGATAGATAGATAGATAGATAGATAGATAGATAGATAAGTTCAAAAGATAGATAGATAGATAGATAGATAGATAGATAGATAGATAGATAAGTTCAAAAGATAGATAGATAGATAGATAGATAGATAAGTTCAAAAGATAGATAGATAGATAGATAGATAGATAGATAGATAGATAGATAGATAGATAGATAGATAGATAGATAGAAAGAAAAGGTTTAAAGAGATAGAAAGAAAGAAAGAAAATGTTTAAAGAAAGAAAGAAAGAAAGAAAGAAAGAAAGAAAGAAAGAAAGAAAGAAAGAAAGAAAGAAAGAAAGATTAATTAGTAAGAAAGAAGGAGAAAGAAAGAGAGAAAGAAAGAAAGAGAGAAAGAAAGAAAAAGAAAGATTGATTAGTTGAAAGAAAGAAAGAAAGAAAGAAAGAAAGATAGATAGATGATTTACTGATTCAAGCATGATTTACCATAGTTTACCATGATTTACCATAGTTTACCATGATTTACCATAGTTTACCATAATTTACTATAGTATACCATGATTTACCATGTTCAAGTATGATTTACTGATTCTAGCATGATTTGTCATAGATTACCATCATTTTCCATAGTTTACCATGATTTACTATAGTATACCACGATTTACCATGTTCAAGTATAATTTACTGATTCTAGCATGATTTACCATAGTTTACCATGATTTACCACGATTTACCATAGTTTACCATGATTTACTATAGTATACCATGATTTACCATGTTCAAGTATGATTTATTGATTCTAGCATGATTTACCATAGTTTACCATGATTTACCACGATTTACTATAGTTTACCATGATTTACTATAGTATACCACGATTAGCCATGTTCAAGTATAATTTACTGATTCTAGCATGATTTACCATAGTTTAGCATGATTTACCATAGTTTACCATGATTTACCATGATTTACCATAGTTTACCATTATTTACTATAGTATACCAAGATTTACCATGTTCAAGTATGATTTACTATGATTCTAGCATGATTTACCATATTTTACCACGATTTACCATAGATTACCATGATTATCATGTTGCTAGCATGCTGCTAGAATTTTTTTACCATGTTGCTAGCATGGTTTACCATGATTTACCATAGTTTACCATGATTTACCACGATTTACCATAGTTTACCATGATTTACTATAGTATACCATGATTTACCACGATTTTCCATAGTTTACCATGATTTACTATAGTATACCATGATTTACCATGTTCAAGTATGATTTACTGATTCTAGCATGATTTAGCATAGTTTACCATGATTTACCACGATTTACCATAGTTTACCATGATTTACTATAGTATACCACGATTTACCATGTTCAAGTATAATTTACTGATTCTAGCATGATTTACCATAGTTTACCATGATTTACCACGATATACCATAGTTTACCATGATTTACTATAGTATACCATGATTTACCATGTTCAAGTGATTTATTGATTCTAGCATGATTTACCATAGTTTACCATGATTTACCACGATTTACAATAGTTTACCATGATTTACTATAGTATACCATGATTTACCATGTTCAAGTATGATTTATTGATTCTAGCATGATTTACCATAGTTTACCATGATTTACCACGATTTACTATAGTATACCATGATTTACTATAGTATACCACGATTTGCCATGTTCAAGTATAATTTACTGATTCTAGCATGATTTACCACAGTTTAGCATGATTTACCATAGTTTACCATGATTTACCATGATTTACCATGATTTACCATAGTTTACCATTATTTACTATAGTATACCATGATTTACCATGTTCAAGTATGATTTACTATGATTCTAGCATGATTTACCATAGTTTACCACGATTTACCATAGTTTACCATGATTTACCATAGTTTACCATGCTAGCATGATTATCATGTTGCTAGCATGATGCTAGAATTTTTTTACCATGTTGCTAGCATGGTTTACCATGATTTACCATAGTTTACCATGATTTACTATAGTATACCATGATTTACCACGATTTACCATAGTTTACCATGATTTACTATAGTATACCATGATTTACCATGTTCAAGTATGATTTACTGATTCTAGCATGATTTAGCATAGTTTACCATGATTTACCATAGTTTACCATGATTTACCACGATTTACCATAGTTTACCATGATTTACTATAGTATACCATGATTTACCATGTTCAAGTATGATTTACTGATTCTAGCATAATTTATCATAGATTACCATGATTTACCATAGTTTACCATCATTTACCACGATTTACCATAGTTTACCATGATTTACTATAGTATACCATGATTTACCATGTTCAAGTATGATTTACTGATTCTAGCATGATTTATCATAGATTACCATGATTTACCATAGTTTACCATCATTTACCACGATTTACCATAGTTTACCATGATTTACTATAGTATACCATGATTTACCATGTTCAAGTATGATTTACTGATTCTAGCATGATTTATCATAGTTTACCATGATTTACCATAGTTTACCATGATTTACCACGATTTACCATAGTTTACCATGATTTACTATAGTATACCATGATTTACCATGTTCAAGTATGATTTACTGATTCTAGCATGATTTATCATAGATTACCATGATTTACCATAGTTTACCATGATTTACCACGATTTACCATAGTTTACCATGATTTACTATAGTATACCACGATTTACCATGTTCAAGTATGATTTACTGATTCTAGCATGATTTACCATAGTTTAGCATGATTTAGCATAGTTTACCATGATTTACCACGATTTACCATAGTTTACCATGATTTACTATAGTATACCATGATTTACCATGTTCAAGTATGATTTACTGATTCTAACATGATTTATCATAGTTTACCATGATTTACCATAGTTTACCATGATTTACCACGATTTACCATAGTTTACTATGATTTACTATAGTATACCATGATTTACCATGTTCAAGTATGATTTACTGATTGTAGCATAGAGATAGATAGATAGATAGATAGATAGATAGATAGATAGATAGATAGATAATGTTTATAGATAGATAGATAGATAGATAGATAGATAGATAGATAGATAGATAGATAGATAAGTTAAAAAGATAGATAGATAGATAGATAGATAGATAGATAGATAGATAGATAGATAGATAGATTAGTTAAATAGATAGATAGATAGATAGATAGATAGATAGATAGATAGATAGATAGATAGATAGATAGATAGATAGATAGATAGATAAGTTAAAAAGATAGATAGATAGATAGATAGATAGATAGATAGATAGATAAGGTTTGAAAATAGATAGATAGATAGATAGATAGATAGATAGATAGATAGATAGATAGATAGATAGATAGATAGATAGATAGATAGATAGTTAGTTAGAAAGATAGATAGATTAGTAAGGAAGATAGATAAGTTAGTTAGAAAGATAGATAGATTAGAAAGAAAGATAGATAAGTTAGTTAAAAAGATAGATAGATTAGTAAGAAAGAAAGAAAGATAGATTAGTTAGTTAGAAAGAAAGATAGATTAGTTAGAAAGAAAGATAGATAGATAAGTTAGTTAGAAAGATAGATAGATTAGTAAGAAAGAAAGATAGATAAGTTAGTTAGAAAGATAGATAGAAAGATAAGTTAGTTAGAAAGATAAGTTAGATAGATAGATAGATAGATAGATAGATAGATAGATAGATAGATAGATAGATAGAAGTTTATTAGGTCATTGAATGGTAGTTTAATTGAGTCTAGGGCTTCAGGGAGTTTAGATTTGAGTTTTTGGCTTGTACACTAATGGGCCACCGTAGTCTTGGCTCAATTTGAGCAGTCTGCCATGTAAGTCTATGGGATTTTTATGGTTTTTAATATTAATTTTTAAGAAAACTGAAAGTCAAATCAGTCTGAAAAGATATAGCACACCAAGTCAGAACAGTCTGAAAGTCTGACCCGAGTTTGGAGTTTGTAGAGTTAAAGCTCTAGGAGGAGTTAGAGTTGATAAATTTTGGGTCAGAAGAATAAGAAGAAGAATAATAATAAGTTTAAATAGGATTTCAGTAAGTTGGCTTTCTCAAGCCAACTTAACTAGAAAAAAAAGTTTGTTGAGACAAACTTTAAGTTGGCTTGAGAAAGCCGGACCAGAGAGTTTGAAGAAGTTAAAAGTAGTTAGAAGTTTAAAGTAGTTAGAAGTAGTTTGAAGTTTGAAGTAGTTTGAAGTTTGAAGTAGTTTGAAGTTTAAAGTAGTTTAAATTTTGATTGATAAATTAGTTAGAAAGAAAGAATAGTTAGAAAGAAAGAATAGTTAGAAAGAAAGAAAAGTTAGAAAGAAAGAAAGAAAGAAAGAGAAAGAAAAAAGAAAGATTAGTTAGAAAGAAAGAAAAAAGAAAGAAAGATTAGTTAGAAAGAAAGAAAGAAAGTAAGATTAGGTATAAAGAAAGAAAGATTAGGTAGAAAGAAAGAAAAGTTAGAAAGAAAGAAAGAAAGAAAGAAAGAAAGAAAGAAAGAAAGAAAGAAAGAAAGAAAGAAGAAAGATTAGTTAGAAAGAAAGAAAGAAAGAAAGAAAGAAAGAAAGAAAGAAAGATTAGGTATAAAGAAAGAAAGAAAGAAAGAAAGAAAGATTAGTTAGAAAGAAAGAAAGAAAGAAAGAAAGAAAGATTAGGTATAAAGAAAGAAAGAAAGAAAGATTAGGTATAAAGAAAGAAAGAAAGAAAGAAAGAAAGAAAGAAAGAAAAAAATATAAGGTATAAAGAAAGAAAGAAAAAGATTAGGTATAAAGAAAGAAAGAAAGAAAGAAAGAAAGAAAGAAAGAAAGAAAGAAAGAAAGATTAGGTAGAAAGAAAAATGAAAGAAAAAAGAAAGAAAGATTAGCTAGAAAGAAAGAATGAAAGAAAAAAGAAAGAAAGATTAGCTAGAAAGAAAAAAAGAAAGAAAGAAAGATTGTAAGAAAGAAAGAAAGATTAGGTAGAAAGAAAGAATGAAAGAAAAAAGAAAGAAAGATTAGCTAGAAAGAAAGAAAGAAAGAAAGATTGTAAGAAAGAAAGAAAGATTAGGTAGAAAGAAAGAATGAAAGAAAAAAGAAAGAAAGATTAGTTAGAAAGAAAGAAAGAAAGAAAGATTAGGTATAAAGAAAGAAAGAACGAAAGAAAGATTAGGTAGAAAGAAAGAAAAAAGAAAAGATTAGTTAGAAAGAAAGTAAGATTAGGTATAAAGAAAGATTAGGTAGAAAGAAAGATTAGGTAGAAAGAAAGAAAAGTTAGAAAGAAAGAAAGAAAGAAAGAAAGAAAGAAAGAAAGAAAGAAAGAAAGAAAGAAAGAAAGAAAGAAGAAAGATTAGTTAGAAAGAAAGAAAGAAAGAAAGAAAGAAAGAAAGAAAGAAAGAAAGATTAGGTATAAAGAAAGAAAGAAAGAAAGAAAGAAAGATTAGGTATAAAGAAAGAAAGAAAGATTAGGTATAAAGAAAGAAAGAAAGAAAGAAAGAAAGAAAGAAAGAAAGAAAGAAAGATTAGTTAGAAAGAAAGAAAAAAGAAAGAAAGATTAGTTAGAAAGAAAGAAAGATTAGGTATAAAGAAAGAAAGAAAGAAAGAAAGATTAGTTAGAAAGAAAGAAAAAAGAAAGAAAGATTAGTTAGAAAGAAAGAAAGATTAGGTATAAAGAAAGAAAGAACGAAAGAAAGATTAGGTAGAAAGAAAGAAAAAAGAAAAGATTAGTTAGAAAGAAAGAAAGAAAGATTAGGTATAAAGAAAGAAAGAACGAAAGAAAGATTAGGTAGAAAGAAAGAAAAGTTAGAAAGAAAGAAAGAAAGAAAGAAAGAAAGAAAGAAAGAAAGAAAGAAAGAAAGAAGAAAGATTAGTTAGAAAGAAAGAAAGAAAGAAAGAAAGATTAGTTAGAAAGAAAGAAAGAAAGAAAGATTAGGTATAAAGAAAGAAAGAAAGATTAGGTATAAAGAAAGAAAGAAAGAAAGATTAGGTAGAAAGAAAGAAAGAAAGAAAGAAAGAAAGAAAGAAAGAAAGAAAGAAAGAAAGAAAGAAAGAAAGAAAGAAAAAAATATAAGGTATAAAGAAAGAAAGAAAAAGATTAGGTATAAAGAAAGAAAGAAAGAAAGAAAGAAAGAAAGAAAGAAAGAAAGAAAGAAAGATTAGGTAGAAAGAAAGAATGAAAGAAAAAAGAAAGAAAGATTAGCTAGAAAGAAAGAATGAAAGAAAAAAGAAAGAAAGATTAGCTAGAAAGAAAAAAAGAAAGAAAGAAAGATTGTAAGAAAGAAAGAAAGATTAGGTAGAAAGAAAGAAAGAAAGAAAGATTGTAAGAAAGAAAGAAAGATTAGGTAGAAAGAAAGAATGAAAGAAAAAAGAAAGAAAGATTAGCTAGAAAGAAAGAAAGAAAGAAAGAAAGAAAGAAAGAAAGAAAGAAAGAAAGATTAGGTATAAAGAAAGAAAGAACGAAAGAAAGATTAGGTAGAAAGAAAGAAAAGTTAGAAAGAAAGAAAGAAAGAAAGAAAGAAAGAAAGAAAGAAAGAAAGAAAGAAAGATTAGGTATAAAGAAAGAAAGAACGAAAGAAAGATTAGGTAGAAAGAAAGAAAAGTTAGATAAGTCAGTCAGATAGATAGATAGATAGATAGATAGATAGATAGATAGATAGATAAGTTCAAAAGATAGATAGATAGATAGATAGATAGATAGATAGATAGATAGATAGATAAGTTCAAAAGATAGATAATAGATAGATAGATAGATAGATAGATAGATAGATAGATAGATAGATAGATAGATAGATAGATAGATAGATAGAAAGAAAAGGTTTAAAGAGATAGAAAGAAAGAAAGAAAATGTTTAAAGAAAGAAATAAATAAAGAAAGAAAGAAAGATTAATTAGTAAGAAAGAAGGAGAAAGAAAGAGAGAAAGAAAGAAAGAAAGAGAGAAAGAAAGAAAAAGAAAGATTGATTAGTTGAAAGAAAGAAAGAAAGAAAGAAAGAAAGAAAGAAAGAAAGAAAGAAAGATAGATGATTTACTGATTCAAGCATGATTTACCATAGTTTACCATGATTTACCATAGTTTACCATGATTTACCATGATTTACCATAGTTTACCATAATTTACTATAGTATACCATGATTTACCATGTTCAAGTATGATTTACTGATTCTAGCATGATTTGTCATAGATTACCATCATTTTCCATAGTTTACCATGATTTACTATAGTATACCACGATTTACCATGTTCAAGTATAATTTACTGATTCTAGCATGATTTACCATAGTTTACCATGATTTACCACGATTTACCATAGTTTACCATGATTTACTATAGTATACCATGATTTACCATGTTCAAGTATGATTTATTGATTCTAGCATGATTTACCATAGTTTACCATGATTTACCACGATTTACTATAGTTTACCATGATTTACTATAGTATACCACGATTTACCATGTTCAAGTATAATTTACTAATTCTAGCATGATTTACCATAGTTTACCATGATTTACCACGATATACCATAGTTTACCATGATTTACTATAGTATACCATGATTTACCATGTTCAAGTATGATTTATTGATTCTAGCATGATTTACCATAGTTTACCATGATTTACCACGATTTACAATAGTTTACCATGATTTACTATAGTATACCATGATTTACCATGTTCAAGTATGATTTATTGATTCTAGCATGATTTACCATAGTTTACCATGATTTACCACGATTTACTATAGTATACCATGATTTACTATAGTATACCACGATTTGCCATGTTCAAGTATAATTGACTGATTCTAGCATGATTTACCACAGTTTAGCATGATTTACCATAGTTTACCATGATTTACCATGATTTACCATGATTTACCATAGTTTACCATTATTTACTATAGTATACCATGATTTACCATGTTCAAGTATGATTTACTATGATTCTAGCATGATTTACCATAGTTTACCACGATTTACCATAGTTTACCATGATTTACCATAGTTTACCATGCTAGCATGATTATCATGTTGCTAGCATGATGCTAGAATTTTTTTACCATGTTGCTAGCATGGTTTACCATGATTTACCATAGTTTACCATGATTTACTATAGTATACCATGATTTACCACGATTTACCATAGTTTACCATGATTTACTATAGTATACCATGATTTACCATGTTCAAGTATGATTTACTGATTCTAGCATAGAAAGAAATAGAAAGAAAGAAAGAAAGAAAGAAAGAAAGAAAGAAAGAAAGAAAGAAAGAAAGATTAGGTATAAAGAAAGAAAGAACGAAAGAAAGATTAGGTATAAAGAAAGAAAGAACGAAAGAAAGATTAGGTAGAAAGAAAGAAAAGTTAGAAAGAAAGAAAGAAAGAAAGAAAGAAAGAAAGAAAGAAAGAAAGATTAGGTAGAAAGAAAGAAAAGTTAGATAAGTCAGATAGATAGATAGATAGATAGATAGATAGATAGATAGATAGATAGATAGATAAGTTCAAAAGATAGATAGATAGATAGATAGATAGATAGATAGATAGATAGATAAGTTCAAAAGATAGATAGATAGATAGATAGATAGATAGATAGATAGATAGATAGATAGATAGATAGATAGATAAGTTCAAAAGATAGATAGATAGATAGATAGATAATAGATAGATAGATAGATAGATAGATAGATAGATCTATGTATGATTTATTGATTCTAGCATGATTTACCATAGTTTACCATGATTTACCACGATTTACTATAGTATACCATGATTTACTATAGTATACCACGATTTGCCATGTTCAAGTATAATTTACTGATTCTAGCATGATTTACCATAGTTTACCATGATTTACCACGATTTACAATAGTTTACCATGATTTACTATAGTATACCATGATTTAACATGTTCAAGTATAATTTACTGATTCTAGCATGATTTACCACAGTTTAGCATGATTTACCATAGTTTACCATGGTTTACCATGATTTACCATGATTTACCATAGTTTACCATTATTTACTATAGTATACCATGATTTACCATGTTCAAGTATGATTTACTATGATTCTAGCATGATTTACCATAGTTTACCACGATTTACCATAGTTTACCATGATTTACCATAGTTTACCATGCTAGCATGATAATCATGTTGCTAGCATGATGCTAGAATTTTTTTACCATGTTGCTAGCATGGTTTACCATGATTTACCATAGTTTACCATGATTTACTATAGTATACCATGATTTACCACAATTTACCATAGTTTACCATGATTTACTATAGTATACCATGATTTACCATGTTCAAGTATGATTTACTGATTCTAGCATGATTTAGCATAGTTTACCATGATTTACCATAGTTTACCATGATTTACCACGATTTACCATAGTTTACCATGATTTACCATAGTTTACCATGATTTACCACGATTTACCATAGTTTACCATGATTTACTATAGTATACCATGATTTACCATGTTCAAGTATGATTTACTGATTCTAGCATGATTTATCATAGTTTACCATGATTTACCATAGTTTACCATGATTTACCACGATTTACCATAGTTTACCATGATTTACTATAGTATACCATGATTTACCATGTTCAAGTATGATTTACTGATTCTAGCATGATTTATCATAGATTACCATGATTTACCATAATTTACCATGATTTACCACGATTTACCATAGTTTACCATGATTTACTATAGTATACCACGATTTACCACGTTCAAGTATGATTTACTGATTCTAGCATGATTTACCATAGTTTAGCATGATTTAGCATAGTTTACCATGATTTACCACGATTTACCATAGTTTACCATGATTTACTATAGTATACCATGATTTACCATGTTCAAGTATGATTTACTGATTCTAACATGATTTATCATAGTTTACCATGATTTACCATAGTTTACCATGATTTACCACGATTTACCATAGTTTACTATGATTTACTATAGTATACCATGATTTACCATGTTCAAGTATGATTTACTGATTGTAGCATAGATAGATAGATAAGGTTTGTAGATAGATAGATAGATAGATAGATAGATAAGGTTTGAAGATAGATAGATAGATAGATAATGTTTGAAGATAGATAGATAGATAGATAGAGTTAAAAAGATAGATAGATAGATAGATAGATAGATAGATAGATAGATAGATAGATAGATAGATAGATAGATAGATAGATAGATAGATAGATTAGTTAAAAAGATAGATAGATAGATAGATAGATAGATAGATAGATAGATAGATAGATAGATAGATAGATAGATAGATAAGTTAAAAAGATAGATAGATAGATAGATAGATAGATAGATAGATAGATTAGTTAAATAGATAGATAGATAGATAGATAGATAGATAGATAGATAGATAGATAAGTTAAAAAGATAGATAGATAGATAGATAGATAGATAGATAGATAGATAGATAGATAGATAGATAGATAGATATATAAGTTAAAAAGATAGATAGATAGATAGATAGATAGATAGATAGATAGATTAGTTAAATAGATAGATAGATAGATAGATAGATAGATAGATAGATAGATAGATAGATAGATAGATAGATAGATAAGTTAAAAAGATAGATAGATAGATAGATAGATAGATAGATAGATAGATAGATAGATAGATAGATAGATAAGGTTTGAAAATAGATAGATAGATAGATAGATAGATAGATAGATAGATAGATAGATAGATAGATAGATAGATAGATAGATAAGTTAGTTAGAAAGATAGATAGATTAGTAAGGAAGATAGATAAGTTAGTTAGAAAGATAGATAGATTAGAAAGAAAGATAGATAAGTTAGTTAAAAAGATAGATAGATTAGTAAGAAAGAAAGAAAGATAGATTAGTTAGTTAGAAAGAAAGATAGATTAGTTAGAAAGAAAGATAGATAGATAAGTTAGTTAAAAAGATAGATAGATTAGTAAGAAAGAAAGATAGATAAGTTAGTTAGAAAGATAGATAGAAAGATAAGTTAGTTAGAAAGATAAGTTAGATAGATAGATAGATAGATAGATAGATAGATAGATAGATAGATAGATAGATAGATAGATAGATAGAAGTTTATTAGGTCATTGAATGGTAGTTTAATTGAGTCTAGGGCTTCAGGGAGTTTAGATTTGAGTTTTTGGCTTGTACACTAATGGGCCACCGTAGTCTTGGCTCAATTTGAGCAGTCTACCATGTAAGTCTATGGGATTTTTATGGTTTTTAATATTAATTTTTAAGAAAACTGAAAGTCAAATCAGTCTGAAAAGATATAGCACACCAAGTCAGAACAGTCTGAAAGTCTGACCCGAGTTTGGAGTTTGTAGAGTTAAAGCTCTAGGAGGAGTTAGAGTTGATAAATTTTGGGTCAGAAGAATAAGAAGAAGAATAATAACTAGAAAAAAAAGTTTGTTGAGACAAACTTTAAGTTGGCTTGAGAAAGCCGGACCAGAGAGTTTGAAGAAGTTAAAAGTAGTTAGAAGTTTAAAGTAGTTAGAAGTAGTTTGAAGTTTGAAGTAGTTTGAAGTTTGAAGTAGTTTGAAGTTTAAAGTAGTTTAAATTTTGATTGATAAATTAGTTAGAAAGAAAGAATAGTTAGAAAGAAAGAATAGTTAGAAAGAAAGAAAAGTTAGAAAGAAAGAAAGAAAGAAAGAGAAAGAAAAAAGAAAGATTAGTTAGAAAGAAAGAAAAAAGAAAGAAAGATTAGTTAGAAAGAAAGAAAGAAAGATTAGGTATAAAGAAAGAAAGAACGAAAGAAAGATTAGGTAGAAAGAAAGAAAAAAGAAAAGATTAGTTAGAAAGAAAGAAAGAAAGTAAGATTAGGTATAAAGAAAGAAAGAACGAAAGAAAGATTAGGTAGAAAGAAAGAAAAGTTAGAAAGAAAGAAAGAAAGAAAGAAAGAAAGAAAGAAAGATTAGTTAGAAAGAAAGAAAGAAAGAAAGAAAGAAAGATTAGGTATAAAGAAAGAAAGAAAGAAAGAAAGATTAGGTATAAAGAAAGAAAGAAAGATTAGGTATAAAGAAAGAAAGAAAGAAAGAAAGAAAGAAAGAAAGAAAGAAAGAAAGAAAGAAAGATTAGTTAGAAAGAAAGAAAAAAGAAAGAAAGATTAGTTAGAAAGAAAGAAAGATTAGGTATAAAGAAAGAAAGAAAGAAAGAAAGAAAGAAAGAAAGAAAGAAAGAAAGAAAGAAAGAAAGAAAGAAAGATTAGTTAGAAAGAAAGAAAAAAGAAAGAAAGATTAGTTAGAAAGAAAGAAAGAAAGATTAGGTATAAAGAAAGAAAGAACGAAAGAAAGATTAGGTAGAAAGAAAGAAAAAAGAAAAGATTAGTTAGAAAGAAAGAAAGAAAGATTAGGTATAAAGAAAGAAAGAAAGATTAGGTATAAAGAAAGAAAGAAAGAAAGAAAGAAAGAAAGAAAGAAAGAAAGAAAGAAAGATTAGGTATAAAGAAAGAAAGAAAGAAAGAAAGAAAGAAAGAAATATAAGGTATAAAGAAAGAAAGAAAGAAAGAAAGAAAGAAAGAAAGAAAGAAAGAAAGAAAGAAAGAAGAAAGATTAGTTAGAAAGAAAGAAAGAAAGAAAGAAAGATTAGGTATAAAGAAAGAAAGAAAGAAAGATTAGGTATAAAGAAAGAAAGAAAGATTAGGTATAAAGAAAGAAAGAAAGAAAGAAAGAAAGAAAGAAAGAAAGAAAGAAAGAAAGATTAGGTATAAAGAAAGAAAGAAAGAAAGAAAGAAAGAAAGAAAGAAAGAAAGAAAGAAAGAAAAAAAAATATAAGGTATAAAGAAAGAAAGAAAAAGATTAGGTATAAAGAAAGAAAGAAAGAAAGAAAGAAAGAAAGATTAGGTAGAAAGAAAGAATGAAAGAAAAAAGAAAGAAAGATTAGCTAGAAAGAAAGAATGAAAGAAAAAAGAAAGAAAGATTAGCTAGAAAGAAAAAAAGAAAGAAAGAAAGATTGTAAGAAAGAAAGAAAGATTAGGTAGAAAGAAAGAATGAAAGAAAAAAGAAAGAAAGATTAGCTAGAAAGAAAGAAAGAAAGATTGTAAGAAAGAAAGAAAGATTAGGTAGAAAGAAAGAATGAAAGAAAAAAGAAAGAAAGATTAGCTAGAAAGAAAGAAAGAAAGAAAGAAAGAAAGAAAGAAAGAAAGAAAGAAAGAAAGAAAGAAAGATTAGGTATAAAGAAAGAAAGAACGAAAGAAAGATTAGGTAGAAAGAAAGAAAAGTTAGAAAGAAAGAAAGAAAGAAAGAAAGAAAGAAAGAAAGAAAGAAAGAAAGAAAGAAAGAAAGAAAGAAAGATTAGGTATAAAGAAAGAAAGAACGAAAGAAAGATTAGGTAGAAAGAAAGAAAAGTTAGATAAGTCAGTCAGATAGATAGATAGATAGATAGATAGATAGATAGATAGATAGATAGATAGATAGATAGATAGATAAGTTCAAAAGATAGATAGATAGATAGATAGATAGATAGATAGATAAGTTCAAAAGATAGATAGATAGATAAGTTCAAAAGATAGATAGATAGATAATAGATTCAAGCATGATTTACCATAGTTTACCATGATTTACCATAGTTTACCATGATTTACCATGATTTACCATAGTTTACCATAATTTACTATAGTATACCATGATTTACCATGTTCAAGTATGATTTACTGATTCTAGCATGATTTGTCATAGATTACCATCATTTTCCATAGTTTACCATGATTTACTATAGTATACCACGATTTACCATGTTCAAGTATAATTTACTGATTCTAGCATGATTTACCATAGTTTACCATGATTTACCACGATTTACCATAGTTTACCATGATTTACTATAGTATACCATGATTTACCATGTTCAAGTATGATTTATTGATTCTAGCATGATTTACCATAGTTTACCATGATTTACCACGATTTACTATAGTTTACCATGATTTACTATAGTATACCACGATTTGCCATGTTCAAGTATAATTTACTGATTCTAGCATGATTTACCATAGTTTAGCATGATTTACCATAGTTTACCATGATTTACCATAGTTTACCATTATTTACTATAGTATACCAAGATTTACCATGTTCAAGTATGATTTACTATGATTCTAGCATGATTTACCATATTTTACCACGATTTACCATAGTTTACCATGATTTACCATAGTTTACCATGCTAGCATGATGCTAGAATTTTTTTACCATGTTGCTAGCATGGTTTACCATGATTTACCATAGTTTACCATGATTTACCACGATTTACCATAGTTTACCATGATTTACTATAGTATACCATGATTTACCACGATTTTCCATAGTTTACCATGATTTACTATAGTATACCATGATTTACCATGTTCAAGTATGATTTACTGATTCTAGCATGATTTAGCATAGTTTACCATGATTTACCACGATTTACCATAGTTTACCATGATTTACTATAGTATACCACGATTTACCATGTTCAAGTATGATTTATTGATTCTAGCATGATTTACCATAGTTTACCATGATTTACCACGATTTACTATAGTTTACCATGATTTACTATAGTATACCACGATTTGCCATGTTCAAGTATAATTTACTGATTCTAGCATGATTTACCATAGTTTAGCATGATTTACCATAGTTTACCATGATTTACCATGATTTACCATAGTTTACCATTATTTACTATAGTATACCAAGATTTACCATGTTCAAGTATGATTTACTATGATTCTAGCATGATTTACCATATTTTACCACGATTTACCATAGTTTACCATGATTTACCATAGTTTACCATGCTAGCATGATGCTAGAATTTTTTTACCATGTTGCTAGCATGGTTTACCATGATTTACCATAGTTTACCATGATTTACCACGATTTACCATAGTTTACCATGATTTACTATAGTATACCATGATTTACCACGATTTTCCATAGTTTACCATGATTTACTATAGTATACCATGATTTACCATGTTCAAGTATGATTTACTGATTCTAGCATGATTTAGCATAGTTTACCATGATTTACCACGATTTACCATAGTTTACCATGATTTACTATAGTATACCACGATTTACCATGTTCAAGTATAATTTACTGATTCTAGCATGATTTACCATAGTTTACCATGATTTACCACGATATACCATAGTTTACCATGATTTACTATAGTATACCATGATTTACCATGTTCAAGTATGATTTATTGATTCTAGCATGATTTACCATAGTTTACCATGATTTACCACGATTTACAATAGTTTACCATGATTTACTATAGTATACCATGATTTACCATGTTCAAGTATGATTTATTGATTCTAGCATGATTTACCATAGTTTACCATGATTTACCACGATTTACTATAGTATACCATGATTTACTATAGTATACCACGATTTGCCATGTTCAAGTATAATTTACTGATTCTAGCATGATTTACCACAGTTTAGCATGATTTACCATAGTTTACCATGATTTACCATGATTTACCATAGTTTACCATTATTTACTATAGTATACCATGATTTACCATGTTCAAGTATGATTTACTATGATTCTAGCATGATTTACCATAGTTTACCACGATTTACCATAGTTTACCATGATTTGCCATAGTTTACCATGCTAGCATGATTATCATGTTGCTAGCATGATGCTAGAATTTTTTTACCATGTTGCTAGCATGGTTTACCATAGTTTACCATGATTTACTATAGTATACCATGATTTACCACAATTTACCATAGTTTACCATGATTTACTATAGTATACCATGATTTACCATGTTCAAGTATGATTTACTGATTCTAGCATAGAAAGAAATAGAAAGAAAGAAAGAAAGAAAGAAAGAAAGAAAGAAAGAAAGAAAGAAAGAAAGAAAGAAAGATTAGGTATAAAGAAAGAAAGAACGAAAGAAAGATTAGGTATAAAGAAAGAAAGAACGAAAGAAAGATTAGGTAGAAAGAAAGAAAAGTTAGAAAGAAAGAAAGAAAGAAAGAAAGAAAGAAAGAAAGAAAGAAAGAAAGAAAGAAAGATTAGGTAGAAAGAAAGAAAAGTTAGATAAGTCAGATAGATAGATAGATAGATAGATAGATAGATAGATAAGTTCAAAAGATAGATAGATAGATAGATAGATAGATAGATAGATAGATAGATAGATAAGTTCAAAAGATAGATAGATAGATAGATAGATAGATAAGTTCAAAAGATAGATAGATAGATAATAGATAGATAGATAGATAGATAGATAGATAGATAGATCTATGTATGATTTATTGATTCTAGCATGATTTACCATAGTTTACCATGATTTACCACGATTTACTATAGTATACCATGATTTACTATAGTATACCACGATTTGCCATGTTCAAGTATAATTTACTGATTCTAGCATGATTTACCATAGTTTACCATGATTTACCACGATTTACAATAGTTTACCATGATTTACTATAGTATACCATGATTTACCATGTTCAAGTATGATTTATTGATTCTAGCATGATTTACCATAGTTTACCATGATTTACCACGATTTACTATAGTATACCATGATTTACTATAGTATACCACGATTTGCCATGTTCAAGTATAATTTACTGATTCTAGCATGATTTACCACAGTTTAGCATGATTTACCATAGTTTACCATGATTTACCATGATTTACCATAGTTTACCATTATTTACTATAGTATACCATGATTTACCATGTTCAAGTATGATTTACTATGATTCTAGCATGATTTACCATAGTTTACCACGATTTACCATAGTTTACCATGATTTACCATAGTTTACCATGCTAGCATGATTATCATGTTGCTAGCATGATGCTAGAATTTTTTTACCATGTTGCTAGCATGGTTTACCATGATTTACCATAGTTTACCATGATTTACTATAGTATACCATGATTTACCACAATTTACCATAGTTTACCATGATTTACTATAGTATACCATGATTTACCATGTTCAAGTATGATTTACTGATTCTAGCATGATTTAGCATAGTTTACCATGATTTACCATAGTTTACCATGATTTACCACGATTTACCATAGTTTACCATGATTTACTATAGTATACCATGATTTACCATGTTCAAGTATGATTTACTGATTCTAGCATGATTTATCATAGATTACCATGATTTAGCATAGTTTACCATGATTTACCACGATTTACCATAGTTTACCATGATTTACTATAGTATACCATGATTTACCATGTTCAAGTATGATTTACTGATTCTAACATGATTTATCATAGTTTACCATGATTTACCACGATTTACCATAGTTTACTATGATTTACTATAGTATACCATGATTTACCATGTTCAAGTATGATTTACTGATTGTAGCATAGATAGATAGATAAGGTTTGTAGATAGATAGATAGATAGATAGATAGATAGATAGATAGATAGATAGATAGATAGATAGATAGATAGATAGATAGATAGATAGATAGATAAGGTTTGAAGATAGATAGATAGATAGATAGATAGATAGATAGATAGATAGATAGATAGATAGATAGATAGATAGATAGATAGATAGATAGATAGATAGATAGATAGATAGATAGATTGGTTAAAAAGATAGATAGATAGATAGATAGATAGATAGATAGATAGATAGATAGATAGATAGATAGATAGATAGATAGATAGAGTTAAAAAGATAGATAGATAGATAGATAGATAGATAGATAGATAGATAAGTTAAAAAGATAGATAGATAGATTAGTTAAAAAGATAGATAGATAGATAGATAGATAGATAGATAGATAGATAGATAGATAGATAAGTTAAAAAGATAGATAGATAGATAGATAGATAGATTAGTTAAATAGATAGTTAAATAGATAGATAGATAGATAGATAGATAGATAGATAGATAGATAGATAGATAGATAGATAGATATGTTAAAAAGATAGATAGATAGATAGATAGATAGATAGATAGATAGATAGATAGATAGATAGATAGATAGATAGATAAGGTTTGAAAATAGATAGATAGATATATAGATATATAGATAGATAGATAGATAGATAGATAGATAGATAGATAGATAGATAGATAGATAGATAGATAAGTTAGTTAGAAAGATAGATAGATTAGTAAGGAAGATAGATAAGTTAGTTAGAAAGATAGATAGATTAGAAAGAAAGATAGATAAGTTAGTTAAAAAGATAGATAGATTAGTAAGAAAGAAAGAAAGATAGATTAGTTAGAAAGAAAGATAGATAGATAAGTTAGTTAGAAAGATAGATAGATTAGTAAGAAAGAAAGATAGATAAGTTAGTTAGAAAGATAGATAGAAAGATAAGTCAGTTAGAAAGATAAGTTAGATAGATAGATAGATAGATAGATAGATAGATAGATAGATAGATAGATAGATAGATAGATAGATAGAAGTTTATTAGGTCATTGAATGGTAGTTTAATTGAGTCTAGGGCTTCAGGGAGTTTAGATTTGAGTTTTTGGCTTGTACACTAATGGGCCACCGTAGTCTTGGCTCAATTTGAGCAGTCTGCCATGTAAGTCTATGGGATTTTTATGGTTTTTAATATTAATTTTTAAGAAAACTGAAAGTCAAATCAGTCTGAAAAGATATAGCACACCAAGTCAGAACAGTCTGAAAGTCTGACCCGAGTTTGGAGTTTGTAGAGTTAAAGCTCTAGGAGGAGTTAGAGTTGATAAATTTTGGGTCAGAAGAATAAGAAGAAGAAGAATAACTAGAAAAAAAAGTTTGTTGAGACAAACTTTAAGTTGGCTTGAGAAAGCCGGACCAGAGAGTTTGAAGAAGTTAAAAGTAGTTAGAAGTTTAAAGTAGTTAGAAGTAGTTTGAAGTTTGAAGTAGTTTGAAGTTTGAAGTA